>NC_043980.1:3670547-3775547 GCF_902150065.1 Myripristis murdjan | reverse complement strand
AGGGTCCGCGAAGTTACAATTTTTGGGAGGCGCGCGGCAAGGCTCTGCGGCGGTCGCACAACCCCCGTAAGCTCCGCACAACCTCCGTACGCTCTTCCTACGCGGAAGCATAATTCAGCCTTAACACACCTGCTGCTGACACACCTGCTGCTGACACACCTGCTGCTGACACACCTGCTGCTGACACACCTGCTGCTGACACACCTGGTGGTCAGCTGAGGTCACTACACACAGCACACGACGTCTGAACAGCTGAACGTTTGCTTCTTTATCTTTCTTTATCTTTTCAGACTGCTGCCCCCTGCTGGTGCACCGCAAAAAAAAAAAAAAAAAAAAAAAATTCCATCTTCATCATTCGAGCCATCTTGTTTTTCTTCAAAGAAGGTAAAAAAAAAAAAAAAAAAAAACTGCCAGTGGGATGAGATAATCCCACGTGTTTCCGACGCTCATCAACTTGTGGAACTTGTTGACTTGAAGTGTCATTTTCTCAATCCCGGTGGTTAATCTGCCTTTATTCTGCCTTGTTTCAGCACATTTATACTTCCCTGAAAAAAATCCTCAAACAAATGGAACTGCATTGGAAGCGAGTGGGATTATCTCATCCCACTGGCAGATTTTTTTTTTTACCTTGTCTGAAGAACAAGCGTGAAATGAAACTTCTTTTACTTTACTTTTCTGGATTTTGTTTTCCTGCAGACAGAGATTGAACCCCCTCACGGTGAAGGTAAACAATATTAGTGCAACTAAGAGATTCACTGATTTTTATTTATTTATTTTGTTTTTTATACGGATAGATTATCAACTACAATACAACTTTGACAAGTGTGGCATTTCCTGGTTGTACCCAGACAGCGTCAACAAGCTGCAGGCTGGACGTGTCCCACTAAACGTCCCTCGCAGGTTGTCCCCGAGTGTGTGCGTGACCACGGTTTGGCCCACACAGCCCACTGCTGCAGCTCGGTGTGGTAACAACAAGACTAGCAGATCAGAACAGGAAGTGTGTGCACATGCCTGTTGTTTTGTCCACAAACTGGAGCTGGACCAGAAAACACACGAGGTAGAGAGGAGAAATGTTCACCTGCAGTGTGTTCGCCTGCCTGGTTGACTCTCCCCTGGTTACGACCACAGCGTTTCGCTCAGGAAGGGCCTCATCAGATTACAGGAAGTGACTTATGAAACCAGCGTGTGCTCATCACTCAGAAACACGATGTGGACACTGGAGACGAGACTGAAGCCGACACCGTCAGCTCTGTGGGAAAGGGTGATCAACAGACTGATCCCAGGTCAGCTGCCGGCCAGGATCTGGTCCGTGTGTCGCAGCGTTTTGAGGCTGTTCGCTGAGGATCTGCAGGTCCAGCTGAGAGGCTGATCACCATAGAAACTGAAAGAACACGTCACAGGTTCTGCGGTGACCTCGTGTGCACTCGGCCCATTTTGGATCAACCTCCTCGCTGCTCTGGACGCCCTCTCAGGATCGGATCGAACAAATGTTTTCTTTTTGTCTCATGTTGTCAATTTCACAATAGCTGGGTTTCCATCCAAATATATTGAAATTTTTTAGCGAATTTTGTCAAAATGCTCAAAAGAAAATGCGAATTTATGCCTGTTTCCATTAGTTTTGTTTTGCGATTATTGAGAGGAGAGTGCGCCGTGAGGTGACGTCATCAGACAGCGTCTGTGTGTCGACTGAACAACAACACACACTCAGCTGACACTCAACAGCTGATCAGGGACAGATTCCTGCTGAACTTGTCGGCTCTTGGGAGAAGTCTGCTTACTATTTTGGCAGCGCTAACTTCGTACCGAACCATCCTAAATAAGGAATAAGAGACTAATAATAATAATAACAATAACTAATAATAAGACTGTAGCGTAGAAGTGTGACGTGGTATCCGGTCCAGTCATCGTTTATTCGCAAAACCTGTTTCCACAGCAAAAAGTCGCATTTTCTTTTATCGATATGCTGAGAAATCCACCCCCTCCAAGCGTAAAAACTTTTTTGCGAATTTTCGGCCGTTTTTCGAATTTCTGGCGTTTCCATCCAAGTTTTTTTTTCGCAATTTCTGAAAATGCGAATAAATATAGGTGGATGGAAACCCAGCTGCTGACTAGAAGAATAGTGTTATGAGTTGTTTTGGTAGTACTGGAGTTTTTCCCCCACAAGAATCACCTTGCTCGTTCGGAGCAAGTGGATGCACCTGTGGTGTCCACTCCCAGCTGAAGGTCTGATTAATCAGCAGGGCTGGGTGGATATATAAGGAGCAGTTGCTTCTCAGTTCAGTTGGTTTTTGTGAGTGTGTGAGAGAGTCAACACCCTCAGTTGGCTCTCTTGGAATTTAGTGAGGATGAACTGACTTTGTGTGCTGTGTGGGGTTTTGTGTTTTGGCCTTCCCCTGGTCCACTGTTTTCCACTCATTTCTTTTACTGGGTTTTTTTTTGTTGTTCTATCATTTTGATAGATTTAGTGGGTGGCAGGGAGAAGTAAAATTCCCCTGCCACCTTTTTAGAACCCAAGACCCAGTTTTGTTTTTCATGCAGTTTATGTTAGTTTCCCCTTTGGCAACCTTTGTTTCTCCAGTTTGTGTTCTACTTGGGAGGGGAAATGTAACAAATAGAACGTATCGGACTCAGTATGGAAAATCTCTGTGAATAGAATAGAATAGAATCTTTATTGTCATTGTACAAGTACAACGAAATTGAATGCATAAGTAAAAGAGATGAAAAGATAAATAAATAAAAAAAAAACTACACATACTGTAAATAATAATAAATTAATAATAAATAATGTTAGCTGCATGTATTGCACTTAAAGGAATGAATGTCACATTCATGTGTGGCACATAAGTTAGTTTGCAACAATTTTTATCGGATGACGGATTAAAAAAACACATGAAAAATACAGACTTGGTGTGACGGCCTTGTTCGGACTGCAAGCACATCAGATTTGTTCTCAGATCAGATCTTTACCACCGCCTGTCCGCAGGGACGTTTGCAAGTGATCAGGTCGGATTTGTGTGCTCAGACATCACCGAGCTCTATGCACGGGTTGCTATGGTAACTGCACAGGTTTCAGTCACTACGTACGCTGATGACACAGCTTTCTAATGCAGAGGCAGGAGAAAAGTCCAGAGGCCTTCCCCCCAAAACGACAGACAGACAGACACTTTATTTCAGGCTCAGCTGCTCTGATGCCCGTCCGTCACTCTGGGTTTGACGTCGTCGTTGTTGCGTCGCATTGCGAGTGACGCAAAAGACACTTTGAAATCCTACTGGAGCGTCCCGAGCGTGCGGACTGAGACGCATCCGTAGAAGTCTGAGTGGAATCGCATTTCAAACCATCTCCAAATGTGGTTTGAATCTGATTTGCAAAGGTCATATTTCATGTTTATTTATTTTAATTATTATTCATTCATTTATTTATTTATTTTTTATTTGCTATCCAGACTTTCTAAAATCAATCAGAATACAATCTGGATATGACAAAAAAAAAAACAAAAAAAAAAAACAGATTTGGGCTGGCAGTCTGAACAAGGCCTACCTGACTTGTTACCATGGAGATTTTTTTTTTTTTTTTTTTTTTTTGAGGACATCCCGGCCTTCAGGGAGCCGAGCTGTGGAGCAGAAGCTCTGGATTTTGGACTGGAGACGCTTCACTGTGCTGCTCTGGACGTCTGCAGGGTTTTTAACTGTCCTGCGTCTCTGAGCGCAGCGCCGAGCAGAAACTCCCTCTGATATTCCAGCGCCGCAGCTTTGAAGTCGGAGTGTGAGGCTGGCAGCGGCCGAGTGTGTGCGGTGTGTTTGTGGCTCGTCTGGACGTTACGTAAGCATCATTATTTGCAGTTTCTTGCTTTGGGGCCTCAGTTACATCATGGATGAACTTTGCCGTGTGGTGCTGATGTTATTTTTGGCAAGCCGGCCCTCTGCACCTGAATAGAGAAGGGCTGGCTCTGCCTCAGCAGTGTGTGTGTGTGTGTGTGTGTGTGTGTGTGTGTGTGTGTGTGTGTGTGTGTGTGACAGGAGCAGGGATCTTTCCTTTAACTGGTGAGGCTGTTAAAAAAAAAAATCCATGAAATTTAAACGCTCCCCTCTTGATGAGTTTTGCAGCCTCTGCCTGTCGGAAAGAGTGAGGAGGGGAAACTTGCCGCCTGGCCGAGGAACAGAAAGTCGTCCCGGCTCTGAGCGAAGGCGCTTTTTGAATTCTGCGATGACCGTTTTTGCAGATTGCAGATGATTTCACGGCGTTTGGGAAAAACCCCGGCGGAGGCTTGTTTGCGATGCACAGCAGCTCGCACCGCCTCTCCATCCGTCTGCGGTCTGGAAACGTCGTCCTGACGAGATGTACTGGCCGTCTGCGCCGCCACCGCCGCGTCGCCGCGGTAACGAGGCAGTTTCCCAGGCGCGGGACCTCCTCCCATCTGCTTTCCATGCTTCTCTCTTTCTCTTCTCTCTCTCTCTGTTGTTTTTGTTTTGTTTCCCCTTCCAGGGAAATTCCACTCACTTCCTGAGACGTTTTACAGTTTATTTGGAAAAGCAGGTTAAACTTTAAGCCCTGAAACACCCCCCGCCCCTCCCCCAAAGGCCTCCCTGGCATCCTGACTGGTAAATCCTAGACACACACACACACACACACACACACACACACACAGCATCACCATTCACCATCATGGCTGCAGATGTGGCACATCTGGCTCCAGGAGTGACTCATTATTATTGGCTCGCTCTGATGTTCCACTCCTCTCTTTCTCTTGCTCTCTCTCTCTCTCTCTCTCTCTCTCTCTCTCTCTCTCTCTCTCTCTCTCTCTCTCTCTCTCTCTGCCGCCATGGCAACTGACGAATGTTTGGCAGGAAGCCCTCGGCACTGAGCCGGGCGACCGAGTAAGACTGAGAGAGAGAGAGAGAGAGAGAGACAGAGAGGGAGAGAGAGAGTTTATGTTTGTGTGTCAGAGAGAGAGGAACTGAAGCTTTGGCAATATTCGTTTTAATATTAGTGTCAATAAAACATACTGGATTGAATATGGAAGTGTCTAGCATGTGTGTGTGTGTGTGTGTGTGTGTGTGTGTGAGAAAGAGAGTGAAAGAGAGTGAGAGACAGAGGGAAAGTGTGCAGAGACAGAAAGTGTGTAAAGTGTATTTACATTTGTGTGTGCCTCAGTGAAAGAGATAGAGCGTGTGTGTGTGTGTGAGTGTGTGTGTGTGAGGGAGCGAGGTGAGGGAGTGTCGGGGCGAGCGCGGGGGGGGGGGGGCGGCTCGAGGCCTCTGGCGGAGCACCAGCCCTGCAGAACAAAGCTGTGTGCTTCTCCTGACGCCGGCGACGCCGCTCCGCTTGGCAGCCGCCTCGTTTTCCCAGCAGCCTTTGCCTTGGCAGCCGGCCGACCTTTTTCCCTGCAGGCCTGCAAAGAGGATTAGGAGGTGGGGGGGGGGGGGGGGGGGGGGGGGGGGGCAAGGAGAGGCGGGGGGTGAAAGGAAAAAGAGAGCCTTGTTGTTTTTCTCTCGTCTCTCCTCGCTTTGCCCCCCGTGACATCACCGCCGCTCCGTTTCCAGATGCGAAGGCGTCCAAAACTGTTTTTTTTTTTTTTTTTTTTTTTTTTTTTTTTTTTTTTTTTTCTCCTCCATCTTATTTGACTTGGACGTCCATTTTAGAAACATTGCAGTCGGGGTTGGCCGCGTCGGGGCGGCCAGTCGCAGGAGCCAAAATGGCGCCTCCTGCAGACTGCGGCCCACGCGTGAAGACCTACAAACAACCTGGAATTTTTTTTTTTTTTTTTTTTTAATTTTCCACCGAAACACAAGTCAAACATGTCGATGCTGCGTAAACCTGACATGTCGTCACTGTCAGGTTAAAACCTCGTAACAACACTTTTGGTCATTTTCATGTTTTGCCTTCTGCTGAGGGATCAGGTGCGAGAAAACCAAAAAACCAAAAAACGTTTTGCCGTCAGGAAACTATACAACTTGGAAACTCGGACACTCACCCGTAAATACGATCAATACAATAAATACAGAGTTAATGAGCACCTGAAGGCGAGTTGGTGCAGATCCTAATGTTCAGCATCCATGTTTCTGTACAATGCATCCTGATGATGCTGCCTTCACTGACCTGAACCCTAACCAACCTAACGAGGCAATGAGAGGCAACGAGTGCCAGCCAATCAGAGGCGGAGTCGGGGTGCGTCTTCCCAGAATTCAGCTTCCTGACTTCACTTCCATGGTGACAAAACGAGCACCTAAGTTAACAGATGACATTCAGGTTATTAAGAAAGATTGGAAGCTAATTCACAGCCTGTCTCACACTAACATTAATATTAGCTAAACCCTAATCAGCTGCGTTTTTGCATTTTGGCCAAACCACAAACGACCTAACAGGTAAGGCTTAACTCCGACAAAAAGGCCATTTGCATTAAAGTCAGGAGCCACAAGGTTAGTTTCACAACTTTCATCCATTTATCAGGCTAACGTTAGCTCAGCCAATGTAAATTAACTCCTCTGCCGACTCGCTGACATCAATGAGCACTACAGCTGTCGCCTCGGCAACGGAAACTAGAGTGCGGATTGGGCCACATGTTTTTGTCCGAACCCGACCCGAGATGTTGCTTGTCCTCCATCACTAGGTTATATTTACCAAATGAAATAGCCTTCGTGTTGCCTTCAGTGTCGTCATGTAAACTCCAGCACTATACAGGAAGTTGCCCAAAACAGAAAGTAGGTGAATTATTTTTTTAAAATTTTACACCAGAGTTTCACTAAACGCTGATGTGATCAAACCCGACACAAACCCAGGCATATTTCCTAAATTTTTGTTCGCCTGACCCATCAGGATCTGACGGGTCATAACGGGATCTAACAGGAAACACTGAGAAACACTTCACTTTACCATGATCCAACAAAGAACAAAGAGCTGAGGGAACATAGAACAGAGGGAACATAGAGCTTTGGAGATATAGAAGTGAGGGAACAAATAGCTGAGGGAACATAGAACTGAGAAAAACAAAGAACCGAGGGAACCTAGAACTGAGCGAACAAAGAGCTGAGGGAACCTAGAACTGAGGGAACATAGAGCTTTGGAAATATAGAAGTGAGGGAACAAAGAGCTGTGGCAAGGTAGAACTGAGGAAACATAGAACTGGGGGAACAAATAGCTGAGGGAACATAGACCTGAGGGAACAAAGAGCTGAGACAATGTATGACTGAGGGAACACAGAACTCATGGAACATAGAACTGAGGGAACAAAGAATTGAGGAAACAAAGAGCTGAGGGAACAATGAGCTATGGGAATGTAGAACTGATGGAAAAACAAGCTGAGGGAACATAGAACTGAGTGAACAAAGAACAAAGAGCTGAGGGAACATAGAACTGAGCGAACAAAGAGCTGAGGGAACATAGAACAGAGGGAACATAAAGCTGAGGGAACAAAGAGCTGAGGTAATATAGAGCTCAGGGAACCTAGAACTGAGGGAACAAAGAACAAAGAGCTGAGGGAACACAGAACTGAGCGAACAAAGAGCTGAGGGAACATGTTCAATTCAATTCAATTTTATTTATTTGTATAGCCCAGGATCACAAATTACAAATTTGTCCCATATTTGTCCCAACATAGAACAGAGGGAACATAGAGCTTTGGAAATATAGAAGTGAGGGAACAAAGAGCTGAGGTAATATAGAGCTGAGGGAACCTAGAACTGAGGGAACAAAGAACAAAGAGTTGAGGGAACATAGAACTGAGCGAACAAAGAGCTGAGGGAACATAAAGCTTTGGAAATATAGAAGTGAGGGAACAAAGAGCTGAGAGAAACAAAGAGCCAAGGGAACCTAGAACTGAGGGAACAAAGAACAAAGAGCTGAGGGAACATAGAACAGAGGGAATGTAGAACACTGAAAAGGTATCAGGCAGAGCTCAGGTGTGTTGATTCCTGGTCAGTGAAGGTTTCTGGGAGGACAGAGTGTTTCTGCGAGCCTGTTCCACTGGACATAAATCACAGCAGAGCCAGTCCACGCCACAGGATAATTTACTGTCCTTTTTCCAATCACCATTTGTTCCCGCTGCTTATTGATCTGCTAAAGAAGCAGTGTGGTCTGTCACCAGCAGCAGAGAGTTATCTCCTCAGTCTGTAGCTTTAAAACTCCGCGTGTCTCCGTCTGACTGCCGACGATTTACTGCCTGCAGACTCAGCGCCCGCAGCCGCAGAGGAGAAGTGTAACTCCTCACTGTTATTTAAGGACGACTGGAGGACTCGCAGGCTGGAATCAGACTCCCGGCATGCAAATGAGATGCAGATTTGTTTGGTGGAACAGTAAACAGGCGGCTGGACCTCCGCCAGAGCCGTAAAGCCACAGGAGCGAAGACACATCCCAGTAAACAG
The DNA here is from genome assembly GCF_902150065.1 of Myripristis murdjan. Taxonomy (NCBI): domain Eukaryota; kingdom Metazoa; phylum Chordata; class Actinopteri; order Holocentriformes; family Holocentridae; genus Myripristis; species Myripristis murdjan. Next base: position 3,767,189 of record NC_043980.1, on the reverse strand, counting down.
GAAGTGATTCATTACTGGGAATATCCTGGCAGTGCAGCCGTGTGGTGATGAGCCCTGAGATTACACTTGGACTGCCCGGCTCTGTCAGCGAGGGCTGTGATGGACCGACGCGAGAAAACACATCTGCTGTTTGGTGAAGATTTATCCAAAAGAGCAGACAGTTTCAGCGCGAAGGAGCTGAACCCAAAACAAGGCAGAAACACAGCGTCACGGAGACAAATGTTCTAAAACACGATTCCTATCTATCTTAAGGAAAGATTTAAGCGATCTGACAAATCCACTGAAATTAACTTAGAGTGTTAGAAGGAAAAATCCAATTAGACACACTGCTAGAGCAGCTGTTGGCGATGCATTTTGCCTTCCTGTCTCCATCCAGGAGTCTGGAGTCTGTATCTTCTGTCAAACTGCAGACAAAGGAAATCACGTCCACGTATTATTATCCAAAAAAAATATTTCAGGATCTAAAACGTCAGTGGTAATCGTCTCGTTTTGGTGTCAGTTCCTCACAATCACAGAGCGAGGCCTTCTTCTTCTTAGAGCCGCCATTATGGCACCAACGTTCAGCAATCACACCGGGGCAGCACATAGACCAGAATGCACCGCTGCAGCCTCAATGGAGCAGAATGCAATGCAGCGTATTTGTGGGTCTGTTGTTTCAGGCGTCATTCTCAGTCCGCCTTCACTTTTTCTCTGCTGGACAATCTCACTTTGTTCGCACTATCACTGTCTACTCACATGCATACAGCACAGGTAAACCCTGGGCTGTTAAAAAGGCATTCTGGGAAATCACACATCACATCCCATGCAAAGATGAGAAGTTACTGTAAATACCACTGGAAAACGGCGTCATCATATCAGTCACATCCCATCTTTAAAGGCTAATAAACTCCAATTTTATGCAATTTTTATCATGCATGCTTTTTTTTTTTTTTTTTTTTAACACAAAACCCTCTCCGTCTATCATAAAGTAACATCTTACATTGTTAAATTATCAGTTTGACAGTTTTATGTTTTGATAGAGACTTGAAATCCTCCGTCTTCCTTCCTTCCCACACAACTTGAATGCAGCATGAGGGAAATGTAAATGACACGACTTCATCACTGACTCCTGCAGTGAAGTGAGCATCGCGGATTGATGATATTTAACAGCTCGATCATCTGAGGGAGTTTTTTTTTTTTTCTTCTTCTTCTTTCATTTTCTTCATATTATCATTTCAAACGTCGGAGCTGTGGGCTGATCTGGGATCATTAAGCAGTTCAGTGTTTGGGATGAGAGTTTGGATTTAACAGGAAATCTTGGCACAAGTCTCGCTCTTATACTTTGCTGGCACAGATGCACAACAGCCGCTGCCAAAATCTCGTAAATATCATTTTGAACCTGCATTTCAATTAAGCAGCGTGTTTGGAGACGTTCCTGCAGGGATTGCGGAGGCTAATCTGTTTCTCTATTTGAATACGAGGCCAACGCGTAATTATTTGGAGCTGTGACAGTTGCCTCCGATTGAGGCGAGATTTAAAAAAAAAAAAAAAAAAAGGCAATTTGTTTTATTTTTCGCCCTGAATGCATCATCTGTTCTGCAACATCAAAGCCTGTGTGCAGCGTACAGTGATGCCTAATTTACGAAACGCACTCTTTAAAAATTAAACGAGTTTTAACACATCAAAGCCAGCACTACAAAGCTATTTGCTCAATTATTAAGCGACTTCCTCGCTGCTCGTCTGGCCGCGGGGCGTGCTGCACAGAGCCGGCGTGCTCCTCGGTGCTGACGCCTCGCCCATCCAGCGGGCAAAGTCCCGCTGACGCCAAACACACCGCAACACAAACCGCCACCGCCACGACTCGCTGCCATGTTTCTTCTATCAGATCATTTAGATGACTGACCGTCATCTTGATCAATCGTCATCTATTCCAGCTTTGACTTTGTCTCTTTGCACGACACAGACTTTAACGTTGCATCATGAATCTGCTGTGTGGGCATCATGGAGGAACACTACCGTTAGAAATGTGTAAACAGAAAAAAAAAAACACAGCAAAAAATCTCCATGTTACCAAGTCACCCACTCTCATCTTTACTGCTCTGATCCTGTTTTTCTTCAAAGAAGGTAAAAAAAAAAAAAAAAAAGTGACAGCAGGATGAAACAATCCCACTTGTTTCCTGAATTTCCTCGACTCAAGTGTCATTTTCTTGATCCTGCTGGCTGATCTGCCTCGTTCTGTGTTGTGTCTACGTTTTCCCAGAGATGCTCCTTTGCAGATGGATGTGACTGTGACACCGTGAACTGTCTTGTTCTGCTGAACTGTGTCTCCTCAGGGTGGAGCCGCTTCACGCGTTCTGGCCGGGGACTGCAGATGAAAATCAGTCAAAACACCGGCCCAAAGAGCTCTTCGCAGAACAGAGCTCAGCTGCATGTCTGGATGACGCCGGGCCGATCAAGGCCTCCTTGCATGTTCTAGTTGTTGTTTAACGGTGCAGCTCAGTGTGGTCTTGTTCAATCTACTTTTCTGTTAACATTATTTTATTCATGTATTTATTGTCTTGCATATTTTGTATCATGAGTCTCTGTGTTGCATGTTCTAAGGATGTCCTGAATTGATGTTTTTTTTTTATATATATATATATATATATATATATTATATATGTTCTTTCTTCTTTATTTTTCTTTTTCCTCATTTTACTAATTGTTCCTCATGTTTATAAATCACCTCAATAACTTTGTAATTTTAATCTCATTTTCATATTTTATTCTGTTTTTAGGGTGACTCTGTAACATCTGTCCAGGGACTACAGATGAAAAATAGCCTCTTGGCTAACTCTGGCGCATTTACGGTAATGTTAATTAATGTGCACTGTCCCTGTCAAATAAACAAATAAATAAAAAATAAAATAAGGCGGCAGTGGCAGGAGGAAACAACTGCTTCAAAATAAAACTACATCGATATCAAGCCAAAGTTGTGAGAGCTCAGTGATTGTTGCACAAGATTGCATGAAAGGCATATTTGATCTTTTTTTTTCTATGTAAGACAAGCAATGACATAATTGTTTGATTAGTAACTGTGGTGTGATTTAGCAACAGTAACATGTTACAGGGCTGCTTTACAGACAAATGTAATGTGACAACAGCAACATGTTACTTTGCAACCCAATATCACTGGTGGAAAGAGTACTACAAACTACTACTGAACTAGGAGTACTGTTCCTCTGCGGGTATCTGACTGCAGTAGAAGTAGAAGTACTGTTCCTCTGCTGGTATGTGACTGCAGTAGAAGTAGAAGTAGTGCAGTAAAAGTCCAAAGTGTCTCATTTCAAATGTCTTACTTCACATTTTTTGCCGCTTGACTCTAAATGGTCCTCGCTGCAGTTTTTTTCACGGGACAGCTTTTATTGTGAAATTTGGAAAATGACAAAAAAGTAGAAGCAACAAAAGTAAAAGCAGGTTCCTCTTCTCATCTTTGCTGACTGAGCTTTTATTGTGAAAGTTTCCACAGTTTGTCAAGTGAAGGACAAAACTCAAGCAAAAATTGACTGAAGGAAAAGTCAAATTACTGATTTTTTCTTTTTTTAAATACTCAAAAAAGTACAAGTACACAAAAAAGCCACTCACTTACAGTAACGTGAATAAATGAAAATAGTGACCTCCACCTCTGTGCATTACAAAGCTGCCTGTATTAACTTTATTATAGTGTTTGTCATGTATGAAGTGAGGCCTGGAGTCTCTCTGGATGTCGCTGTGAGCCAAACGCTTCACATGAGACTGTAAACAGTTAATGAGTCCAAACTGGAGTCGGGGCTGCGCTGACCTCAGTGTCACCTTCCCAAGTCGCTCCTTTCCTGGGCCGGTTTCCCATCGCGCCGACTTCCTCCCATGTGAAACTGCGAAGCTGAATAAACTAACTGGCTGACCCCGCGTCTGCAAATATCCCATCTGACGGCCGGGAGGCTATTTAAAGGCCCCGCTGATCAGCAAAACACACACGGCTGACGGAGCAGAGCGGGCCCTGAACGCCTCGTCTCGGCCCTGGAACACAGCATCGCTTTCAGGCCGCGGGAGCACAGAGTCCCACAGAGACCGAGCCTCAAAACAAGATGTGTAAATACTCATTCATGCTTTTATTTTTAGACAGGTTGGACCTCTGCTCTCCTGAGAATATCTACCAAGCAGCTCCAGCTCATTCAGAATGAGTCCTAACTAAGACCAAGAAAACACTTTTAAAGGTCTAAATACATCTGTGATCTGCTCGGACGTCCAGGCAGTGGTCTGCTTTTGGCCCAACACTTTCCTTTTTGCTGCTGCCTTCATTTAATTTCAAAGGAATAGCCCAGTGTTTTGGGCAAAAGTCCCCTTTTCCCGACTTCCCCAGACTGAGACCAGATGTTGGACACCATTTTCTCCTCTGGACGTCCAGTGATTCAGTTCCCCAAGGGTAGCATTTCCTGTTAGCTTAGCGTAAAGACTTGAAGTCTATGGGAGTCGTTAGCCTGGTTCTGTCAAAGTGGAAAAATAAACCTCACAGCGGCTCTGAAGCTGTCTGACTGACACAGCGGGTCATGTGGATTTGAAATACAGAGACGTCCAGAGGTCCAACATCTGGTCTCAGAGTACTCCTTTAAGGCCATGAATTTCTGCTCATTTGATCTTTAATCTTATTCTGTACATTCTGCTCTACCTGTTTTATTTTTTGTATATTTTACTCCACTAACAGATGGGACAGAGGTTGTAATTTTTCTATTTTTCTTTTTCTTTTGTTCGTTAGTACAATATCTCTAAAAGTTAGTTATGGATTTGCATGAAACTTTGAGGGAAGGTTGATTATGGGACATGTTCATGTTTCACACTAATTGACCAAACGGTTGGATATGAACTTCTGGTGAATATCCAACATGTGGAGCTGGCGGAGCGTGACAGCTGCACGGTGTTGGCAGAGGTACGCGCTCTACCAGGTGCTCACTTTGTTTCTTATCATCATTTTTTGGTTCTTTTCAATATACTTGCAAGGCATATTGATTCATCTGTATATGACATGTGTTATATCAGTAACTTTGCCTTGCCTTCCCTCTCCGTCTCTGTGTTTAAATTCCTAAAAACTGCAGCATCTCGGCGAGTCTGTCTTCCCACCTGCTGGACGCATGGCCCATAATCCTTTCTGTGCACGTCCTGTGTGTGTGTGTGTGTGTGTGTGTGTGTGTGTGTGTGTGTGTGTGCGAGTGTGTGTGTGCTGTTGCCATGCACTGGGTGACTCTGTGCAGCAGCTAGCCGGTTAAATGTCTGCACGCTCGCTGGACTTGAGACTCTGATGTAACGACGACACGCAGCTCCAGAGCTCAACGTGACGACACAGCATGCATGTTGGATATGTGTGTATGAATATGAAGGTTATGTCAGTGTGTGTGTGTGTGTGTGTGGCGGCGGCGGCGTCCATTACGTTTGTGTGTGTGTTTCCATTTTGAAACTGGACCGAATCACATGGAGGGATTTTTCCGTGGGGCGAGGCCACGTCGCTGGAGATGTTCCCACTCTGATTACTGAGCTGACTTAAGAGATTTAAGTGTGTGTGTGTGTGTTTGTGTGTGTGTGTGTGTGTGTGTTGGCGGGGTTACCTTGCAGGGGGGGTAAAGGAGAAGGGGAAAGCCTAAGGCGATAGGCAGCCATGATGAAATCCACACCAGGAGAGCTGCTGACGTTCTGAAACCCGGTGAACACAGCCGGAAAGTCAAAGTTCAGGGCCTGAAAATCGTCACGGTAACGAGTCAAAACCATTTCTGAAGCTGGTTTTGTTGGAAACTCGGCTCTGATTGGCCAGTCCAGGAAGACTGACTTCTCTTATTAAAGAATAAAGTTTAAAATCCAATCAAATCACTGAAAAGTCTGCACTTTGTCACTTTCTGCTCAAACTACGTGGATGCTAACTACAGACGTTTCTATGGTAACAGTTGTACCGCAGTATAGAGTGGTGAAGTCCCGCCCCTTCCAATGGGCCCCCATGGGACCTTTCGGAGCGAAAAAAATGAATGGTGTTCAAAGTGATGTGTACATTAAATTAGGACAAAGTCATTCAATATGAAGGAAAGAAAATCAGATGTTGAATTGAATGGGGTCCAAATGACCAAAAGATAATACGAGGATTAAGAAACCAAAACACTGCATGTCGTTTCTGAATAGTCTACCAATGTCTTCTCTCATTTCGGCTTTGAATGAACTCCAGTGATAGTTTCACTCAAGGCTGTTTTGTTCTCGTACAAAGTCCCACCCACATTTCTGTCTGTCTCTCTCTCTCACTTACACACACACACACACACACACATCAAAGTTAACATTCACAAGCAACCTGTTCGCCATTGTCGAAACTTTTACAAATCCCAAAGAAAAGTGATTAAGTTAAAAAGCGTAATCGGTGCTGTTCCAATTGAAATAGCGGCATCGCAAACCCAGCAGCAGGTGTCAGCGGTGTCTATAGGGTGGCCATGCGTCCGGATTTAGGCCGGACAGTCCGGAATTTAAATGCCTTGTCCGGCGTCCGGCGCAGCCTCAAGCCGGACGCTTATTTGTCCTCCTTTTTGGAGTTGCACTTGAACGCAACGCTGGCCCGGACTGTACATCGATATCAGTCATATTTTTCATCATAGACTTTTAAATTACAATCCAGAAAGTGCATTAATTGGATGCGCGTTAGTTTTTCTCCTCCTGCGCTGCTGTGTGCTCATGCCGGAGTGCGTGTGTGTGGCGCTGTCTGAAGTCTGAAGTCACTGGCTAACAGCAGTACACTGGCTTAGCTTGTCTATTCAGAGAAGAGGGATCACTTCGGCTTTTTTTTCAATCTATGTTATCACATGCATACTACTGCTCATTCATTGGTAGCTGAATTGTTAGGTCTGTTTGATAAGTAATTTACATTTTTAAAATAATAATTTAAAATATTGTTAAATTTAAAAAAAAGCCAACATGATGCAGGTCAAAGACTAAAAAAGAATATTGACTAAAACTATTGACTAAAACTAGACTAAAATACTTTGGATTTTCTTCGACTAAAACTAGACTAAACAAAAAAGAATTCAAGTTGACTAAATATGACTAAAAGTAAAAAGGGCATTTGACACTAGACTAAACTAAATTGAAAATAGCTGATGAAATTAACACTGGTGGACCTACTTTTTAAGTGTTGCCGCGGGTAACAAATTTTGTCCGCGGGTTGGGCTTGGGCAGACATGAATAAAGATTCATATTTTGAATGACCAATGTTTATGCACAAATCCTGTCAAACCAATGACCAATCACATCATCAGCACCACTCATGCCCAGTGCCTGTCAGCTGAAGTAAGGTATCCCATATTATATTTTAAGTTCTGATATACTGTAAATCACAGGTGTCAAACTCATGCCATGGAGGGCCAAGAGGCTGCAGGTTTTCATTCCAACCAACAACTCCACCAGGTGATTTCACTGATTAGTCCCGCCTCTCTGTTTGGAGGTAAGGTGATCAGTGAAATCACCTGGTGGAGTAAATTAAATAGGTGAAAGAACTGTTTCGGGAAATTGCCTTTAATGTTTATGGTGTTATTTTATAGACATTATAGTGCATTTTGCAATTATAGCAATGCTGTTGGACTTCAAAAGCAACATATATGGATTTTTATGGGCATATTTTGAGTTCTGGTATTGGGCTGATTTTTGGGCCCTTTTTATACCAGGTTGGGCGGGTTTTGGGCTGGTTTTGAGTTGCTGTTTGGCTGCTTTTGTCTCACAGACCTGGCAACCCTGCCTAGCTTTCAGTTTGACGCGAGACAGCAAGCGCGTTTCACTAATTATGCTAACAACGGCAATCTTAATTTTACACCGTTTAAATTCTATCAGAGTCAACAAATATACAATAAATATCATCGTTACCTCTTACTCATCGCTGGGTCTGGGTGCGGTGCATCTGCGTCCTGTCACAGCCATCCAAATAACACAGATACTATAGCAGGGGTGTCAAACTCGTGCAATGGAGGCCGAGAGGCTGCAGGTTTTCATTCCAATCAAGAACTCCACCAGGTGATTTCACTGATTAGCCCCGCCTCTCTGTTTGGAGGTAGGGTGATCAGTGAAATCACCTGGTGGAGTTGTTGGTTGTTTTGACAGATCTCCCTTGGTGAGGATGGCAGCATTTTGAGGACCTCCTGTGAGTGCCCAGTGGGGGATTTCAAATGCAGCCATGCAGCAGCTATTGCAATTTTTGCAATGCGGGAACTCAGCGTGACGGATGTGGAGTGCCGTTGGAAAAAAGCTTCCATTTCAAAAGTGATACTGCCGGTGTCAGAGCTGTATCCCCAGGTGGAGGAGACCTACAACCCTCTAGCCAGGGAGATCAGCATGGAGGATGTGGCCTGGTTCAGGTCAGAGCTCCAGGACACACAGTGCGGGATGGCATGGCTGCTGTCACCAGAGCCAGAGCTCCAGCATCAGGGTCTTCGCACTGTGCCTGAGCTGGTGAGGGAGTTCAAGGGTCAGGGGCTAGAGAGAGTCCTGGCTGCACTGGAGCTCACAGAGGAGCAACGTCTGGCCATCCAGACAACCACTGTGGGGCAGAGGAGAAATCCTGAATGGCAGCGGCACAGGCAGGCAATTTTGGAGCTGTTCTCTCACGGCGGTCTGCTTCTCCCTGTCCATCCCTCATGAAGCGGCTGCTTGGAGGACAGAATTTGGATGGAGTGCTTGCTGTGAACTGGGGGGTGATGAATGAGCAAGAGGGGGTGAAAGCCTTTCAACAGGCTTGTCAGGTGGAGGTGCTCGATTGTGGACTCTCCGTGAGCAAATCAGGCATCCTGGGAGCGTCACCTGATGGCTTCATTGGTTCATCTGCCTTGCTCGAAGTGAAGTGCCCGTACAGCCAGCGAAACTCCACCATTGCTGAGGCTGTCAAGTCACCGTCTTTTTGTTTGTGTGTTGAGGGGCAGGGTTTTTCTCTCAAGAAGACCCATGAGTACTGGCACCAGGTCCAAGGTCAGCTCCACCTAACTGATCGGGACCTGTGCTATTTTGTGGTGTGGACGACTAAGGAGGCAGCTATCATCCCCATCCCCAAAGACCCTGCGTGGGGACAACACCTCCTCATTCTTGAGGATTTCGACCGGCAGCACATTCTCCCAGTGTTGATCAGTAGAGAGGACTGAATATGTATATAGTATGTAAATAGTTCTTTTGTTCAATAGAGTTTTCTTTTGTTCGTGTTCCAATCATTTTGGGAGACAATGGATCGGCGTTCACGTCGCGTCTCCTGTCAGTACCTGTAGCAGCAGGGAAGCCAATGATCCAGATACAAACTAAATGTGTAGCAATTTACATTATGTTAGACATTAGACATTATGTTAGACCAGCTCAAACCAAGCTCCCCCGACGGATCACCACCTTACCGTGGTGGGGGGGTTTGTGTGTCTCCACGACCCCTAGAGCTATGTCGGCGGGAGGCTAGTACTCCTGGCACGTTCTACGAAGCCGAACAGGTCGAAGGGTAGTGTCCAGACAAAGAGTGATCCACCCGTGGCAGCTTGGGCCAATCACCCACCCTGCTGAAATCCAATGATTACAGAAACACATCCGAACTGACATCCCACATGTGGGACATATGAACCGCCTCTTGACATGAAACTCGACAGAGACCCCAGGGGGGGAACTGTCTGCTTAAGCTGAAGTCTAGAACGAGAACTAAAACCAAGACAAAGGTACCAAGGTGTTGTCAATTCATTTATTCATTTATTTATTTCATTTATTATTTATTCCTGGTTCCAGGACCGTTGAGGAATGTCACCAATTAGTTGACAGAAAGGGTGGTGCTTATTTCTTTAATTAAGAGGAGATTAACTAATGCGCAGCACAGCTGCACCAGCACGTCAGCAGAGCTCCTAAGGTGGGAGGGGATGACTTGAAGGATTTTAAAATCTTTTATGCGTGCATTGGCCCTTTCAACATGGATGCGGTTACGTGCCACTTCTCTTGTTGCCCGCTCTTCGCTCTCTGTGAACTTTCCATTGTTGAAGAAAGGAGGGATGTTCACAGAGACACCGTCTGGCACAATGTCGGATATTAAAAATCCTTTGTCTGCTATGACCATATCGCCAGCCTCCAGGTGGTCAAGTAGGCCTGACTGGAGCGTAATAGCCTTGTCAGACACAGAGCCCGGGAACAGGGAGCTGCAGAAGGTGATCACACCGTGAGGAGCGACACCAATCAACACTTTAAAGGAGTGCATCCCTCTGTAGGCCGAATACATCATCTTGGCCTTGTCCATCTCCTTTGGAGCAGCCACCTGGATGTCTGTGCAGTCAATGATGATCCTGCAGTTGCTGGCAGAGGGCACAAAGGATGCAGGCATGCTCTCCCTGTTCTTGTGTCGACTGGGCACAGCTGCCATCATATTCTTGAACAGTAGCTTATGCAGCAAATGAATGATTGTCTTCACTACATTTGCTACTGTTGCAGTGCTGCAGGAGAACAGCTGGGCCAGATGCAGGTTGGTGTAGTTCTGGCGAACCTTCAAGAGCGCCATGAACACCTGGGACTCCATCGTCAGTCCTTCAACCTTCCATCCAGCTGCATAGACGATGGAGCCCTCAAAGCGCTGCACCAGCCCCACCACCCTTCTGAACATCACCTTATCTGGAAGGCCAGTCTCCATCCGGATGACTTCATCACTCTGACCTTCAGGAGAGTAGATGGCTCCGTGGACCTTCAGATGGACTGGCCTAGGGTCCTGGCAAACAGCGTCCTCTGTCTCCTCCATCACTCCTTCGTTGGGTCCTGGGTATGTTTCTGCTGCGGTCTCATTCCCTTTCACTTTGCAGTATGTGTGGTCGGTGTGGTCAGGGCCAGGGAACTCCTTTGATGGTTGTGTTGGGCTGGTAGGGGTAGTCTTCGACCACTTAAAAAGACATGGACCCTTTTCTTTGCCATTTGGAAAATGGCAGCCACACACCCTAGAATTGCCACTTGGCTCACAGTCTGCACGTCTGCAAAACAAAATAGGAAAAAAAAATTATTATTGTTGGCAGTGTTATGGTATACTTGTGTGTGTTTACTGTTTTTCTTCTCTTGATTTATCAGTGAAGACATGATCCCCACGGACCTTCAACACGAAGATAACCAAGGAAAAAACGTCCCATGTGTTATCATTACAAGTGAGTGTTGTCAGTCCTATTGTAGATCCTTGCTTATGTGTGTGTTGTTTTCCTTTCCCCTTTAGACTCGTGCCACTACAGTGAAGACGTCACTCTCACCGTGAGCTTCAACGTGCTGTGCCTGAAGATGGCTACCATATGGAATATCCTATTTTGTGCATTTAGTTTCCATAATCAGCTCAGCACACAGTTAAATCAGCCTGCAAAAGCTTAAATGAGAAATGCTTTTCTATTAAAGGCTGGTTTATTTCAGTATACCAGTAGGTAATTTATAAACACATGTTTAAGCACTCAGATTATCTTTATAGTTACAATTATTAAAATAGTTATCATTTTCAGGACAGTTTTTTTTACATACCTATAATCATAATCATATCCAGATCCAACCACTGGCTGTATTTTACTGGTGAATAGGACCCACCGCTGCATTTTCAATGGAAAAAAAAGGTGCAACTTACACACAGGTTTTTACAGTATATTGTAATAACACAGTATTGGGTACAGGCGCTGTTGCGGTTGCCGCCGCTGCCATTGCAGGTGATGTCGCTGTTGCCACCATCTTTACCGTTACCGATGTCGAGCAAAGCTCCAGAGCTCGAGGGAGGCTGGTCGGCCGTGCAGCCCAGCACAGGGCACGCATGTGTGGGTGAGAGGAGCAGAGACACTGGGCCTGAGTTGGGGTTCTGTAGCTCAGCCACTGTGTTCCTACCTGCGCAGGATAGTTACGCAGTGCAGTTTCAGCCGACCCCGCTCAGGCTGCAGGGGTGGCACCATTCATCCTATTAGCCTTTTTTTAACCACTTCAATGAGTTTAGAAACATTATTTTAAGTTTGAAAAAATACAGTGTTGCTTTAAGTGGTGTGCCTGAGGATGGCTAACCTGTGGAGTATCCTATTTTGTGCTTTTAGTTGCCATAAATAGGTCAGCACACAATTGGAGACCTTTATTCATTGCAAGTGAGTGTGCCAGTCCTATTGTAGATTCTTGCTTATGCGTGTGTTTTTTTTTCCCCTTTCCCCTTTAGACTCGTGCCAGGACAGTGACGAGGAATGTCACCAATTAGTCGACAGAAAGAATGGTTGTTGGCTGTTAGAGATGAACTAATGCGCAGCACAGCTGCACCAGTACGTCAACAGAACTCCTAAGGTAGGAGGGGATCACTTGAAGGATTTTAAAGTCCTTGGTGGTCAAGTAGGCCAGTTATATGCCATATATTTTGTCCATCAATACTGTCCTGCTTCTAAAGTCAATTGTTTCAAATAAAAAATATCAAAACACATTTTTGCAATGATTATTTATTTTGGATGCACAAATACATCAAACATAATTTGATAGAACCAGGAACATTGTTTAATTTGTGACTACATTTTTCTTGACATTGTTTTTGCATGAATCCTATGTCGCTGAGCTGTGGATTTCAACGGGGTACTTCCTGTATAACTATTGTCCTGCCCCCAGTGATCACATCGTAACCACAAAGTCACATGATTTCTATCACATGATACCTCTGCTTGAATTTAACACCAATCATGTTCACTTGAATGTTGTAGAAAAAGAGAAAATGCACCAGAGCTTAGTGTCCCACATTAGAAATAAATACATCTAGTTACAAATACTAATGCAGGTAAATGACTGTCATCTTTCACATTAGGAATAAAGTATATGTCTAATTGTTTTAAAATACAAACCTTGTTTTTCACTCAAAGAAACACAGCATAAGCTCTTCATAACAAGAAACTGAATTTATTTGAAATGCTATACAAATCCAAGGCGCTGACTTGCAAGCAGGACACAGGAACAGAGTACGATGGTGCTGAGGAAAGAAGAATGAAGACAACATAAATTTGGGATAGAAATTACCAATCCCATCAAAAGCTACACTGTTAGATTTGTGAGGGTGTAATTGTTCTTTCCCTGATGGTGAAATAATGAAATGCATTAATAATGCTGTCATGAAAAGTCCCTATATATGCACAAGCCACCACCCCACATCTATCATATTAGGTGAAATGTTATTTATATGAGGTGGTGCATTGTATACAATTTGTCTGACTGCGAGACTCATGGTCATGTTCATGATTGTTAGTGCCCAGTTGATCATCATTAAGTTTTAACTACTGCTGTGGATGATGACACTGATAACTGTGATGCAGTGGATTTAACAAAACACTTGACCTGAAAATTCCTGTGTCTGTCAATTCTGGTTTGAGGCTTTAGCTGTTCCTGCAAAAAGAGAGAAAGGAAACAAAGCAGAACATGATTAATTTAAAGGACAGTAAATCCCCTTTATTGATTAATTCTTTGAAGACTGTTACACACATGGTTACAGTAATCATACAGTAATCATTTGTGTGTTATTGGCCTAACTTACCCCTCAAAGCAACAAACAATCCAGGAGAATTTCATGCAAGGCTGGCTGCTGGTCCCTGTCGACTCTCCCTGATCTGTCTGATTTTAGTTTTGTTTATTTTGTTTTAAAAAATTATGTAAGATTTCAAGAATGCATTGGGATGTGAAAGGGGAAAAATACATGTAATACATGTTGCTCACAACCTTTTCTCACGACCTTCATCACTGCTCTGAAATTTGACCTGTAGATATCTGATTGTCAACAGTAAGGTTGAAGGTTTTCAATGAAGACAATTTAAGCAAGACAATTTTGTCTTGTGTTGACAATGTCACGCTAAGCAAACATGCAGAAAACATCTGCACCATCACGCAAAAATTCACACAATTCCAGAAGGTTCACTCTTTCTCTTCCAACTGTGTGGATGTGGATGTACTAAAACTTAAAGTTAATGTGAGCTTAAATAGTTATCTGCTAGCTGATTAGCAGCTATGTTATCTTTGCTAAATTTGCATAAACATTTATCTTACCTGATCAGCTGGAGCCAGCGATTCCTAGTCCTCTTGTCAGACGGGAAACGACAGAAATGACAGCCGTTCCTGCTGGAATGTTGACAGTCTGGAACAAAACACACAGGCATCTTCGAATCTGGATGGAGAAGAAAGGGAGGGAAAGGGCGAAGACATGACGTCACATACGCGACACGGCATGTGGTCTTTCTAACTGTGTTTTCTCAACAGCATTTAACTGAACAAAGGCACAATGAACGGTCAAACTCTTGACATGAAAAATTGTCATTTAAGCCTATACACAACATAACGACTGGGGGATCAGAAAATAATTATTTTCTGTCCATTGAACACCATTCATTTTTTTCGCTCCGAAAGGTCCCATGGGGGCCCACCGGAAGGGGTGGGACTTCACCACTCTATAGCACAGACGTTTCTATGGTAACAGTTGTACCACAGTGTAGCACAGACGTTTCTGGGTAACAGTTGTACCGCAGTATAGCACAGATGTTTCTATGGTAACAGCTGTACTACAGTGTAGCACAGATGTTTCTATGGTAACAGCTGTACTACAGTGTAGCACAGATGTTTCTATGGTAACAGTTGTACTACAGTGTAGCATAGACGTTTCTATGGTAACAGCTGTACCGCAGTATAGCACAGACGTTTCTATGGTAACAGCTGTACTACAGTGTAGCATAGACATTTCTATGGTAACAGCTGTACTGCAGTGTAGCACAGACGTTTCTATGGTAACAACTGTACTATAGTATAGCGCAGACGTTTCTATAGTAACAGTTGTACCACAGTGTAGCACAGATGCTAGCTGCAGACATTTCTATGGTAGTGGTTAAGATATGTTGTGGCTAGCTGGTTGCTAGCGCACACACTTCTATAACAGTTAAACTGTAGTGCACCATGGATGCTAGCTGCACGTGTTTCTATAGTAATGTTTCAGAGGATCAGGATGAAGAAGACTATGGACCAAATCTTATAAACAAGCTGGAATTCTTTGCATTAAAATAAAACAATATAAAAATCAGGAACATCAGCACAAAACAGCAACGACCAGCAGCTTCCCTCCATACACACTTTAGCAACAGCCCTTAAAAACCAAAGTACTGCACATTAATAGGTCAGTAGGTAATGTCAGACTTATGAAAGTTATTGTAAGTTTAAATAAAAATCAGTTGCACATTTATTAACGCGAGCTCGGCTCTGGAAAGCGGTTGTGCTGTTTGTCTCGGTTATGAATAAAAGTCACAGTTCAGTCACAGCTTCTTTTTCACACCGCTCAGCAAAACAGCGCCGCCTCCACCGCATTTTACTGCTGAGACAAAGAGTGTGTTTGTTTCCGTGACGATGATGATGATGATGATGATGTCAGATGCTGCACTGCCATTTGGGTTCTGTGTATTTTGGCCTCCCAGGGAAACACACCCAGACCTGCTCTACACACACCTTTATTTTGGCTTCAGGTTCAGGCTGACATTCATGTGGATATTAAAAGACATAAATTCCTGTCAGAGTGTAAGAGGAGGAGAGGACAGAGGATGAGACTGTAATTGATTTCGTGTCTCTTCACAACCTGCAGCTCCGGGTTCACTGTGTCCCTGCCAGCCCGCTATCAGCCCAGCGGCCTGAATGGAAACTATTTGCTTGGTAACAGCAGCTGAATTCTGTGATTGGCTGTTGGCCAGGTGACGTCAGTCTGGCACCGGCACTGGAATGCAACAGAGGGATTTACGCAGTCGACTGGTCGATAAGGGCCTGCAGACGCATTGACTTTTAGAACACACTCGCTGCTTTCATTTCCGATTAAAAATGTGTTTAAACCCGAAATAACATGCAGCGCGCTTTCAGAGACGCAACAATTATTGATCTATTACTATTTTTATTTTTATTTTGTCGTGTGCTCGTGGATGAAAGTTCGGTAACAAACTAAAACCAAGTCAGCAAAGTAGAATAAAGTGAAAACCAAGACGCTGGTTTGTCCCCCGGCATGGAAAGCGGCTGGCGGTGCCGCTGGTCGGACGCCTGAAGCGGCCTGTCCCTCTGCGGCTCCGTGTGTTTAGAAAAGCTCTTTGGCTCCGTGGCCGCCGGTGTGGTTACAGAGGAAGAGGAAGAAGAAGAGGTCTCACTCTGCCTCGAATTCAGGTATCACAAACTGACCAGAGTCTGCTCATGGTGTGTGGGCAAAAATGGAAAATTTGCTGTGTGTAAAATACTGCTGCTGGCATTTTTTTTTTAAATTTAAAAAATCAAATATTATCTGGATGATCTGGACACATGGATGACATTATTGTTGGCATCCACAGACAAAACTTTTTTTTTTTTTTTTTTTTTTTAATTATCTGCAGTATTTTTGATCAGAAGAATATCTGCAAACCTAAATTAGGTTGCTATAATTGATGATGAACATGGATGCACTTATTTGATTGTATTCTTAAACTTAAGATTTGTTTGTCCCAGCAGCTGTGAGCAGACCTCTGTGCTGTTTTTTTGGCTGGGATTTGATCATGTTATCCTTATGAAGTGATAATGTCTGCTTTAGAAAATGCCAGTTTAGCATGTACTCAGCTGTTACTGTTGGTTTATTCTCAGTGGCAGCAAATGCAGTGTGTTACATGACGACTGGCCTAACTAACACTGGGTAACACTCTTATTAGCTGCTAAATTAGTTTAACAGAAGCTTTGTCTCAAATTCAAGAAAGCTTGCGAATTAATGTTTTATTTATTTTTTTTTTTAAATGTAATATTCAGTAGGAATTAGAAATATTTAGGCTGGACTAGTTCAGGCAGGACACGTAGGAAGTGTCCTTGTTCTGGCTGATTTTGGAGGAAGCGTTCCTTGCCTTGGGAATAAGGAACAGGATTTCCCACAATGCCCGGCAATGTCAACTATGAAAGAGCAACATTTCTCCAACGTGTATTTGAATTCATGTTACATCAGTTGTTTCTGGAAAAAAGTTGAAACGACTTCCACCTGTCAGACAGTGATACTGACAGTATGTACAATCAGCTGCCTGTAATGTAAAGTTACATTATGAGAGGTTTTATTATGTCACGCTCACCTGCTGCGCTGTGTGCCGATCACACCTCAGGGTTAGTGTCGTCGACTCAAAATTAGGAATACAATGAATACGACATTTTCTCACTCAAGTTGAAAAATTTCAACTCCTGCAAATACGTAAAATTATGCATTGTTGCATGATTTGAAATGTGGAAATCTGCGTTATTTGCCTCGCAGGATACATATTCATGTCTCTTTGCGTCTTTACATTGCCTTTCTTTGTAATTGCGCTGCGTGAAAAACTGGCTTTGCGTTGGGTCTGAACAGGTCAGCAGGTAGAGGGTGGAAAGCTTGATGTGTTCAGGTCGGCAGGAAAGATAAAAGGAACAAAAAATAACAGTATTTAGCTGAACATTGAATAAAATGTGCTGAGTTTCATGTTAGGCAGAGTTAATAATAAACAAATAAATTAATTAATATATAAATAAACATACATGATAACAGTAGGGTTCAATTCATTAGATTGATGTATTGATGCTGAACAGTCACTTTCATCATCCAGATACTAACATGTCATTGACCTCCTAGTCGGAGACATCGGACCTTATGAGATTCCTCAGCTGGATGATTAACGTTAACCCAAAGATGGTACTTACGATAAATACCGTATGACGTGAACATGACATCTGTTATCTGAAGTCGTGGTAAACTTTTTGACAAAATCTGCTCCTTGTAAACGTTGGGCCTCATTCACCAAAAACTCTTCAGATCAAATTTGTTCTTAAAACCCACTTACGCAGTTTTCACGTAGATTCTGGCATTCACCAACGTTTTCTGATTTGGGAATCAACGCACCCTGATGAGCATGCTTATGCACATCTAAGTGTTGAAATGTTTGGGCAAAATAATTGATAAATGTCTTTTCTTCAAGTCTATAGTTTTATAATAGTATAGGATTGAAATACAATAATAATTATGTCATTTAGAATGTTTTTAATAATTATTTTCATTATTTTTCAAAGCATTGTGGTCTTTAAAACTAGATTCCTCAGTTTATTTTTGTCTCTGTCTTACTTTGTATAAACTCTCCATTCTGTTTAGGCGTCCCTGTACTTGTCCTCACTTGTTTTTTTAAGAAAAAAAAAAAAAAAAAACTTGGGAAGATATTAGTGAATTAGGCCCAATGTTCCTAACTCGGTATGAAAGTGAGGACAGTTTCCTTATCAGTGAGACACAAATATTATTATTATATTTTATTTAACTTACTTAGGCTGATGTTTCATAAAGAATTTTTTTTTAAAAATATCTTTAAAGTATAGGATAATTAATTCTGGAGTATTTTGGAGCTGGCAAATGTCTACCGAGTGATCCATCTTCGCGGATATAGACGATCTTCGGCGTAAACTCTCGAGATAAAGATAGAAGACGCGGCGAGCATGCGCCCGAGGGGTCGTCGAAGAATCCAGTAAATAGAACCCGATAGAACCCCGGAGCACGAGCCGAGTGTCGGCGGTGACGTCACGGCCCTACATTGAGAGCTGGGGCTCGAGTTGTAGCGCGAGCTTAGACGGAGGCGCGCCGCGGCGGAGAGCACAGCTACGATGAGCGCGTCGGTGTGACTGTGCGTCGCTCCGAGGGGAAAATACAAACTCATTATTTACCTGCTGGTTGGTTTTTTTTTTTTTTTTTTTTTCTTCCTTCCTTCGCAGCGCCTCGGGAAAGCGGAGACATTTCTGGGAGTTTGGTGTCTGCTCCGCGGCTGAGAAACATGTCCTCCGCGGCGGTCGCTGCCTCCAGAAGGCAGTCGTGCTATCTGTGCGACCTGCCCCGCATGCCGTGGGCGATGATCTGGGATTTTACCGAGCCGGTGTGCCGCGGATGCGTCAACTACGAGGGAGCCGACCGGATTGAATTTGTTATCGAGACCGCCCGGCAGCTGAAGAGAGCCCACGGCTTCCAGGAGGGCAGGTCTCCGGGGCCGGGGAAGCCCCAGCACTCGGGCAAGGACATCCAGCCCATGAACCACTCGGCCGGAGACCCGGGCGCCCGTCCGCCGCAGCCGCTGGACCGCTACCCGCTTTCTGACCGGCCGCCGCGGCTGGGACCGGAGTACCAGGCGGGCCGGCAGGCGAACGGCCTCCCGGTGCCGAACGGGTTCCCAAAACCCGACGAGCCGCCGGAGCTGAACCGCCAAAGCCCGAACCCCCGCAGGACTAACGCGGTCCCCCCCAGCCTGGTGCCTCTGGTGAACGGCAGCCTCCCGGCCGTCCATGCGCTGAACGGCCGCCCCGCTCCGATGGGGCTGCCCGGCGCTCTGACGGCGCCCGGGCCCGGGGAGCACGGCAAGCGGCCGGAGGAGCTGAAAGACAAACACAGGCCGGACAGCATGTCGGACATGTCGGACAGCCACAAGGAGTGGATGGGCAAAGGCAAAACAGTCCGGGACCTGATGGCGCTGCACACGTTCGACAGCAGGTTTAAAAAAGACCACGCCGCCATGCAGCGGGTAATGGGATACGAAACGAGTGCCACTTCCTCAAAAACAGGTAGGATTATTCTTTTTTTCTTTTCTTTTCTTTTTTTTTTTTTTTTATTTTTTTACACCCCCCCTCCTCCCCCTCCCCCCCTCATGGGCTGGAATATTTCTGAATTGGCACACACTGACAAAACAGGAACTTGAACAGCGCCGAAATTATGTGTCAGCAATTTTTCCGCACGGCGCTGGGCTGCATGTGAGCAGAACTGCTTGGTAATGCCTGTGTCCCTGCTGCTGAAACGGACCCGTTCACCTCTGCACACACACACACACACACACACACACACACACACACACACACACACACAGAGCCCTGGCAGAGGATCTCACCCACATAAAAGAAGCATTATCTACTCTGTGTATTGAGAAATTTCCTGTGTTCCATTATTCATGGAGCGGCGTGCTGGTGTGTTTGTGTGTAGTGTGGCATGGTGTTGTGCTAACCCCCCCTCCTCTCTTCCTCTTCCTCTTCCTCTGCTTCAGACAGGGGGAAGCACCCGCGGAGCATGAAGAGGAAGGCCTCCCCGGAGCCCGACGGCGAGGGCAGCGCCCCCAAGCTGAACGGCGGCGAGGGCCAGCCGTGGCTGCCGTCGCCCTCCGAGGTGCTGAAGATGCCACCGGCCGCCCTGCCGGGCTTCTCGGCGGCCCCGCCCTCCACCATCTCCCCCCACTCCCGCACCACGCCCCCCGAGGCCGCCACGGCGCAGAACGGCCAGTCGCCCATGGCGGCGCTCATTCTCGCCGCCGACAACGCGGGCAGCACCGGCTCGCCCAAGGACGCCAACCAGGTGCACTCCACCACGGTGGGCGGGCGGCGGAACAGCGGCAGCCCGCTCTCGCCGTCCTCGGCCTCTCAGAGGAGGCTGACCCAGAGGGAGGTGCTGGGCGGGCCCGGGGGCGCCAACCCGCCCGCGCCGCACGTGCCGGGGGGCATGGACCCGCACGCGGCGCCGCCCCAGAGCATTCCGGACTCGTCGGTGCCGCCGGGCAGCGTGCCGCTGTGCTGCACCCTGTGCCACGAGCGGCTGGAGGACACCCACTTCGTGCAGTGCCCGTCGGTGCCCTCGCACAAGTTCTGCTTCCCCTGCTCGCGGGAGAGCATCAAGCAGCAGGGGGCGAGCGGCGAGGTGTACTGCCCCAGCGGGGAGAAGTGCCCGCTGGTGGGCTCCAACGTGCCCTGGGCCTTCATGCAGGGGGAGATAGCCACCATCCTGGCCGGGGACGTCAAAGTAAAAAAGGAGAGGGACCCCTGAGGCGCCCAGCAGCCGCTGCTCTTGCCCCTTTTGTTTTGTTTTGTAACAGGACGGCGACGGCGGGACGCGAGGCGGCGGACGCGGCGACAGGACTGACATGTACATATTGGACACAAGGGAAGTGAACACTTGGTAAAACATGGCTGTATAATTTTTTGATTTTTTTTTTTTTTTCAATACGTTGTGTTTCTATATTTTTTTTGAAGATAAAAAGGTATGTACTCATCATAACAGACTCCTCCACCCCCCCCCCACCCGTACCCCCCCCATCTTCATCGCACCTCTTTTCTTTTCAATGTACCATCAATGTACTTTAGGTCTGGTGACAGTCCCTGTCAAACATAGAATGTGACTAATCTGAGCACTTGGCAAAAAAAAAAAAAAAAAGAAGAAAAAAAAGAAAAGAAAAATGCTTCTAGCTGTACTTGTATGCACTTGTTTTAAAAAAAAAAAAAAAAAAAAAAACCTTGCCAAATACAATTTCTGACCTTGTAATAATACTCCTAGTGTGTGTGTGTGTGTGTGTGTGGTTTTGCTTCTTTTCCGTGGCCTGATCCTGGATCAGTCATTGGGGCGGTGATGCAATCCTTTTCCAACAAGAACAAACTGGCTTCCAGGGAAGTGTGGGCGGAAAAAAGTCAAGGAGAGAGAGAGAGAGGGAGAGAGAGAGAGAGAGGGAGGAGGGATCTGGGACGGAGAGGGGGGGGGGGGGGGGGGGGGGGGTGCTGAAGGCCTCTGCAGCACGGCTCTGTTGCGTAAACGGCGGCGGTACAGTAAAGGGGACGCGGGCCCCGTGTCCGAGGGCCGGGGCCCTAAAAATAGTCAGCCATGGAAAACGATCGGCTCGTGTTTATACGCCTGCAGGGGAGGAGAGGCCCGGGACGCCGTGTGTGTGTGTGTGTGTGTGTGTAGAGTGTACATGCAGCCGCTCGTGTGTCTGGATGTACAAAGTGATTTTTTTTTTTTGGTTGTTTTTGTTTGTGTTTGTCAAAAACTCGCCCACGTGGCACAGAGCTGCACTTTGCACCACTTTCTTTGTTTTTATTTATTTTTTTTAATTTTATTTATTTATTTATTTTTTTGGTGTTTTTGGCGTCAGACGTGTTCCTGAACATGTCTCGGTGTGGGTCGTGGACTTCCTGACTCGGCCCTCGGCTCCGGTTTCAGCCTCTGGAGAAATCCTCCCCAGGCCGTGTGACGCTGCCGCTCGGCCGCGATGACGCCAGCCCCCCTTAACCTCCACCCCCCCCACCCCCCCCTCCTGTCGGACAAAATGGCTTCTGTCAACACGGATTGTAAAGGAGCCGAGAGCCGCTGACTCTTTCTGCCTCCGTCAGCTCGTTTCACCTGCTTTTTTTTTTTTTTGCTTTTTTGTTGTTGTTTTTTTTAACAGTGCAGTTTTTGAAAAGCAGCTCCTAAACAAGCGCACACGACGACGAGGCGTCAGTGGATATTTGGGTGTTGAAGTGTCGCAGCGACACAGAAACAAAGAAGAAGAACAAGAAGGAGAAAGAGAAGAAGAAGAAGAAGAGGACGGCGAGCGCAGAGGGGCCCCCGCCTCGGAGGAGGGAGGACATGAACGCCTCGCTCGGGGTCACGTGCTCCTCGCTGGAATTCCTGAGTCACCGTCTCACACACACACACACACACACACACACACACACACACACACACCACACCACACACACACACCCCGCCCCCTCCCCCCTCCCTCGTCTTCTTCACCCCCTCCCCTCCTCCCGCAGTAACACGCATGCCTCTGTTCAGGCTCAGATGAATGGGGGCCTGTGTGTGTGTGTGTGTGTGTGTGTGTGTGTGTGTGTGTGTGTGTGTGTGTGTGTGTGTGTGTGTGTGTTTATGTCGGGGGCCGTTGCTTCCAGCCGCCATTCACAGCAGCAGAGACGCTGTTAACCCTTTCCTGCCTCCACTCCTCTGCAGCATGAGGCTCCTCACATGACGCATCAAAAAACAACACATCAGATTTATTTATTTATTTTTATTTATTTATTTATTTATTTTTTTTTTTTTTACCCCCGACTGTGGAGTTACATCTGCACACACTTGAGTCTGTGTTGGGAATTTTGCTGAGTGCTTTGAATCTGACGTCTTTATCAGACTGCACTGGCACTTTATGTGTGTGTGTGTGTGTGTGTGTGTGTGTGTGCTCTCTGGCTGTGTTGGCTCGACGCACACGGGGAAGACAAGAGGCTGACTCAGCGTTTCGTCACAGCAGGGATTTCACATGTTTTTGTCAGGAACGGATCACTCGTGTGTTTTTTTTTTTTTAATCCGGCGACTGAGACGAGCCTCGTTTTTCAAAGAAACACAAACACACACGGCTCGTTTTCTCACACGGGACGGCCTCAACTCCACCAGGCGCTTCATCAACACATGACTTAGTTTGCTGTTGTTGCTGATGTGACTCCACTTTAGGAAAAAAGTTCACCCAAAGGCCAAACTGCACAATCAGCCAGTTTCCATGCTGATACTGATAACAGGTATCAGCCAATAACGACGGCCCTGAGATCAATACGACATCACTTCTCACAGTTTTTGTGTCACAACCCGTCGGATGAGATGAACCCCCACAGAGGCTGTTTTTTTATTTTTTCACCGAATTATCCAACATCCTACAGGCGGTAAACTTGTTCCTACAGATTCTCTAACGGGGACGATTCTAATGAAGTTAACACTGCAAAAACTCAAAATCTCACCGAGAATATTTGTCTTATTTCAAGTCAAAATATCTCATTACACTTGAAATAAGACATGATCACCTCAGAAGTAACTTGTTTTTGGACAATTGTCTCTTGTTTCAAGTGAAAATTTGCTTGTTTCATTGGCAAAATTTGTTTCTTGTTTCTAGCTAATTTTCACTTATTTCAAGTGAATTTTCACTTTTTCCACTGGCAAATTTTGCCAATGAAACAAGCAAATTTTCACTTGAAACAAGTGAAAATGGTCTAAAAACAAGTTACTTCTGAGGTGATCAAGTCTTACTTTAAGACATTTTGACTTGAAAAGACAAATACTCTCAGTAAGATTTTGCGTTTTTGCAGTGTAATGAAGTAGACACTGCAAAAGCTCAAAATCTTACCAAGAATATTTGTCTTATTTCAAGTCAAAATATCTCATTACACTTGAAATAAGACGCGATCACCTCAGAAATAACTTGTTTTTAGACCATTTTCACTTGTTTCAAGCTTATTTTTCACTTTTTCCAATTTTTGCCGATGAAATAAGCAAAATTTTCACTTGTTTCAAGCAAACTTACTTCTGAGGTGATCGCATCTTATTTTAAGTGTAATGACATATTTTGACTTGAAATAACCAGTGTTGGGACCAATTACTCACAAAACTAATAAGTTACAATTACTAATTACTTCTGTAAAAAAGTAATTTTGATTACTACTCAATTACTGCTGCAGAAGAGTAATTCAGTTACTGGGGAAAGTCATTTTTATGATTACTTTTTTTCTTTTCTTAAATCCTCTTATTAATGCACATATTTCTGTGTTGCTGTTGCAGTGTGGACATCGCTGTCAAACTTCATCTATCATTGTCAGTGTTGGCCACGTTACTTTGAAAAAGTCATTCATTACAGTTTAAAGTAGTGATGCCAGCTCGTCCAGGTGGGGAATTGAACCCCCTCTGCCATTAGCACAGAGATTCTTGTAATTTGTGCTGAGTCATTTTCCATGCACGTTGATAAGTTACAAAAAACTGTAAAGTCTGACCGGTTTGAAAATTGACACGCCGCTTTTTCTCCACAAGACGCACATTTTTTTTGAATAGGATAATAAAATAATAATAATTATTAGTAGTAAGTAACGGCACATTTTATTGTCAGTGACGGTAACGGCGCTGTAACGGGGGAAACAGTCATTTCTTTGATTACTCGTTACTGATAAAAGTAACGCCGTTCCTTTGTAACGCCGTTACTCCCATCACTGGAAATAAGACAAATATTCTTAAGATTTTGAGTTTTTGCAGTGCAGCTGTTCCTCGTTTTGCCAGCAGGTCTGGATCCTCTGGAGTTTTGTGCACTTTGTACCTTCATGATTCACAGGGAATGTGAAACTAGATGAACTATAATGTAAGCCGTGTTGTAATACAGAAAACCAAACGTGACGTTAGACGGACCGTCTGCAGACAGGAAGTCACATTTCATCGCTGTGAGTGAAAAAAAAAACAAAAAAACATGGTGTGTGTTATTGCTCGGCTTTGTCTCCAGGTTTAGTGTTTTACTGCAGTGAAGCTGGGGTCCGGGGGCCAGGAGGGGCCTTCGCGGGGGGATCCCGGGGTCCTGGCAAAACAAGGCCCGGTTTAATTTAGCTTTTTTTTTTTTTTAGTTGACTTTCAGTAAAGGCGGATGGACGATGATTTTATCAACGCAACAGCAAAACTCTGACGGGATCAAATCAACCAAAAGGCATCAATCTGTTGGTTCTTAAGTGTTTCATGAACTGCAGGGCTGGGACGATATCCGGATTCAATACTATACTATACTATCACTACACTTGGGTGCTGATTCGATATGTATTGGGATTCGATATTATCATTTATTGCCGTTTTTGTTTTTTCTACTTTGTGTAAAGTCTGATGAGGCTGTGATTCTCCTCGAGGTCACTAGAGGTCATTTTCTCCAGCGACGTCCAGTTGGACAAAAGGCTCTGGCTGCAGTGAAATGGCTGCTATGGGGGCCAACATCATCACACAGGAATCAAATGTGGCTCATTGAATCCACAAGAGTCTCAGCTTTCCAGTCAAAGCCAACTGATGCAGCTCCAAGACTGTTTAGGCCCCAGTCTGCACACACACACCATTTTACAACAGGCCACAAGAACACATGTGGACTGCAGGCTTTGGGGCCCAAACTGCATGGGATTAGCAGAAGGTGGGCGTGTCTGCAAAGGGGAGAGAACCCATTTTCATTCACACAGCTGGAGGTCAGAGGTCAAGGGACCCTGCTTTGGAGCGATATTTAGCCGCCTTACCGACAACCCGGCCTGACATGCCTGGCAGTGATTCCCCAGGTTGTCTAGTTTTATGTGACACCAGTATCTTTACTTTAAATCGATTCAGGTATTATAAAAAAAAAAAAGTCGATACCAAAGTGAAACGATGTGAACCTTAGTGAACTGACGCTCCTGCCGATGTCGTTTGATGTCTGCCGGTCAGACGGCCTGTACAAACCACATCCACAGCCTCCCTCTCTCTCTCTCTCTCTCTCTCTCTCTCTCTCTCTCCCTCGCTCGGCCTCAGATTCCAGCCGAGCCAGCTCGTTTCTTTTCATCTGTCACAGAAACTCAACACCCCGAGGGCCCGAAAAGCCAGTCGCCTGAGATTAATGGGTTTGCTCAAATTACGTGGCACACTCAAAGAGAAACTCAGGGCTTCTCCCCCTCCTCCCTCCCTCGCTCTCTCCCTCTCTCTCTCTCTCTCTCTCTGTTCTCTCTGTTTGTTCAGCTGTCCCTCGCCCGACCCCCCCCCTGCAGGACGGGGCAGGAGGAAACGCGACATGAGGAACAGCAAACACCCCCAGCTGTTCTCACCTCTGTGAGCAGAGCTGGAGCCGAAGATGTAAAAAACAAACAGACAAAAAAAACAAAACAAAACAATAATTTCATGCAACTTTCTGAAGCTTTCCACTGGAATATGAAAAAAAAAAAAAAAATACAGATTGAGATTAGCCAAACTGAGCATAAACACACAGCAGTTGACAGTTTGACCCATCACTTTTTTTGTTTTAATATTTTTTAAAATACAAACATTTCACACACGTGCTCACCATAATGTACAAAGAAACAGGAGTATATATTTTAAAAATGAATAAAAAAACACAAATTCTGATAAAAAAAAAAAAAAACAACAAAACGAAACAAAAAAAACAAACTCTATATGGTAAATTTCATATACATAAGTGCAGAGTTACAAAGCTAACTCCGCAATTTATTTGCTTTTTATGTGAATTTAAAGAAAATGTGAAGACTATCAAACTTTTAAACACACAGAAAAATAATAAATAATAAAACCGTCAGCCTGTCCTGTGAATTTTTTGAATAGGAACAGCTGATGTGTTGTATTCTCAAATGATTTTTTTTTTTTTTTAATAGTTTGACCTGTCACCGACTTTACCGTCAATCTCAGGAACAAATACAACACAAATTACTCCATTTTCCAAAAATAAAGTGTTATTTTTTACACCACAATCACCAAAATGCTTCAATGAAATAACAAAGAACAAGAACTAAAACCAAAACTAATTTTTAACTCGGATGTAAGCTAGCCTACTAGCTAGTTAGCTGCTAGCTAGTTAGCCTTAGCGGACCAAAGTTATAACTTTAAAACTTTTTACTGTGGTAAATATAAAACCTCTCATGAGTTTGTTATGGGCTGAATCACTTTTATATCACATGAACATATTTATTTATATGAGATGTGACAGTGAACTGCTTCTGGTCTCTGTAAATGTCTGTATTTTTTTTTAGCTGTGCAGAGATGTTAGCTAGTTTTACACCCGCTAGTACTACTAATACTACTAATACTGCTAATACTGCTAATACTACAAGTGCTTCCACCGTTACTACTTCTACTATTACTATCAACCTGATATTGCATATTAGCTTAGAGCTAGCCCATACATTTCCTCCAGGAAATATATTTTCTACTCTTTTACTCTTACTAGTACTGCTAGTACTGCTAATACTGCTATGAATACATTTTCTGCATCCTCTGTCAGTACGTCTGTTACTGTTATTACTCATATTGCATCATATTCATTAGCCTGGAGTTAGCCAATACATTCTCCAGGAAATATATTTTCTAGTAAATCAGATTTTCAGTTTGAGGCTCTTTCTGAATGAACCCCTTTGAAAGTCTTGTAGTTTTAGCTTTTATGTCAGCTAGTTTTACTCATACTGTTACTGCTAATACTACTATTGCAACTGCTATTACTACTCATTCATTACTAGTGATAGATAGATATAGATAGATAGATAGATACTTTATTCATCCCGCAGGAAATTCGCAGTTTTTCAGCAGTATCCACAGATTACAGATTAAATAAATAAAAAAAAGATAAAAAAAAAAAAAAAGAATAAGATCGAAGTACAACCCAGTGTGCAAAAAGCAATGTGCAACAAAAAAAACAGAAAAAAGTGCATCATGTTGATGAGGCGGTGCATTTTGGGCATCAGGAAATGTGTTTTCTGCTGTAAATGTGAAATGTAGGTCCTCCTGCACCTCCTGCACCGCGGCACGACCCTCGACCCCGCCGCCGTGACCGCCGTGCAACCTGACGCCGGCACCGCGACCAGCCAGCAGCACCGCCATGCCTGCGTTTAGGGAGCTGGGAGGGGGTTGGTGTGTGTGTGTGTGTGTGTGTGTGTGTGTGTGTGTGTTGAGGGGGGGGGGCTTATGTTTACCATGTGCTGTGGGATCAGTGTGTCCAAACGAGCCCGGGCCCCCTCTTCATCTGGAGTGTGTCCAAACTCAAACGGCGTTCAAAAGGTCAGCGAGCAGCGAGGCCCCCCCCCCCCCCCCCCCCCCCCGCAGGACGGGCGGCCCGGAGCTGAACGTGTTGCGCTCGCACAATAAACCTGCCCGGCCTCTGCCACGTCAGCGCTTTTCCCAAATCTGGCCCGAGGCTTTGTGGAAATCCTGCAGGGGCCTCCTGTGGTCTTGCATGGGGCCCGCAGGGGAAAGCTGGTGGTGTGTGTGTGTGTGTGTGTGTGTGTGTGTGTGTGTGTGTGTGTGTGTGTGTGTGTGTGTGTAGCACTGATGATAAAGCGCTGAAATGTTCTTGCCTTTTTGAGAGCAAAACATTACAGGCATTCAGCTCCACGGCTTCAGTGGATGCTGCAACTCCCTGACACCCACACAACACCCACACAACACACACACACACACACACACACACACACACACACACACAGTAAGAATAGTAACACCGTCACAAAATGCCTGTCACACACCGGCGGCTTCAGTACACACATATCACTTATCAGGCAGCAGCAATATCTGACTTCACTCTTGCTATTTATTGCCACGCGCGGCTTTTTTTCAGTTTCTGTTTTTCCACCTCTGGTTGTGTGTCAGGGGAGGGTGGCATACGTGTGTGTGTGTGTGTGTGTGTGTGTGTGTGTGAGAAAGAGAGAGAGAGAGACGGCAGGTCAAATCCAGCAGCTGCACGCTCTATAATTAGACGGCGAGCAGGCCAAGGCCGCCGTGCCCATTAATCAGCGAGCTCCCAGCAGCCCCAGCACCAAGAAAGGAACGCGGCGGCGGCGGCGGCCCGAGCCTCTGCTGAGGAGCCTGACGCGGCGGCGAGGCCCAAATATAGCGAGCCGAGCGCCGAGGGGCCGCCCCGCCGCCTGGATTTCCCCCGCTGGAAGGTAAACACAGGGCTGTGTGTGGATTTGCCACGTCAATGCACTGGCAGGAAGCGAGGGGTGGGAGGGGCTGCGGGGAGGAGGAGGGGGGAGGAGGGGGGAGGAAGGGGGAGGGGTGGCGGCTGTCCCTTTAAACCAGGCTCACACTGCCGGGCATTTACGAGCCGCCTGCAGTGCCTGCTGGGAAAGCACTCACAGCAGCAGCTCGCCGAGGGTCATCCCAGTGGAGAGGAGCTGATAGAGAAAGCAGTGTGTGTGTGTGTGTGTGTGTGTGTGTGTGTGTGTGTGTGTGTGTGTGTGTGTTATTGATCAAGGCGGAGCTGGGACAGATAAAGGTGATTTCCTAACAAAAGCAGAGCGGACTGCAGTCAGAAACCAAAGAGCCAAAAACCGCAGCCGGACGTCAGAAAAACGACGAGGAAAAATCAATCAGACACACTCACACACACACACACACACACACACACACACACACACCGGCGCTGAAATGCATGAAACTTGTGTTTGCATGATAAGAAAATAAAGTCCCACTCCACAGAGAAGCTGCTCAGCGTCTGTTTGTTTAATATAAAAAACACACTGATGCACATTCATGTATGGAAATTATATTCCCGTCTCCGCGCGGTCTTTGATCCTGCGACACACACACTCCACACACACTCCGCACACACACACATCAGATTTGCCTGAGGCGACATGAAAAGCTGAAATGTTAAACGCCAGATTTGACTAAACTTGTTTTCAAGTAAATGTTTTTTTTTTTTTTTTGTTTTTTTTCCGGTGTGTTTGCTGTCTTTCTCCGTGCACGGTCACGACGCTGCAGGTGAGACTGTGTCAGGTGTGACTCAGCAGCACCTGCAGCATTAATTAACCCCATAAAGCCTGAACTATGAAAGAATTGGCAGAAAATTCACATTTTTTGAAATTGAACCCTTTATTTAGTCCTATAACAAAATATATATAAAAAATAAAAAAAATTAAAAAATATGTTATTACACGACCTTTCTGGTGTATGATATATGATATGTACTTGAAGTGCCAATGGTATGGTCCAGGGTGAACAGGGGAAGTGTTCAAAGGTAAACAACAGTATTTTGGTCAAGTATTGATTAAACTGAAAACGAAAAACGGAATTGAAAATGTGTATCATATATGATACAAATGGCTTTATAGGGTTAATTAATTAATTAATGAACAGGTAATAAAGCGAACCTGCAGGATCCAGGTTCAGGACGTCCTGAGAGCTGGAATGTGAGTTTGGGGTGTTTTTTTTGGACACATGGGAGGTTATAAACACCATATTATTATATTGTATTTTAGGATGGGCAGGTCGGGGTTGACATGACGTCAATGCTGTGACCTGACATCGGTTTGACTTTTATTTTGGCGAGACATTTCAACCCCCTGGCGAGGTCTGGGTTTCAACTTGTTTTCAGTGTCAAAGAGTTCACAGGGACCTCAGATCTCCAGATACCTCCAATAAAAACATGATGAAAATGCTTGTGTTGTCTTGTTTTTATCCTAATAATTTAATTTTGAGTTCATTCAGAGGGACTTTAGAGGAAGTTTTGAAAACCATGAAGCTGCTGCAATAAGAGTCCTGGTTTTCTGGTTTCTTCATACTTCACATATATTTGTAGGGTACTTCTTTATTTACTACCTCAATAAGAATCCTGTTCCTAACACCGTTAATCGCTTTAAAAAATGTCTTATTTCTATGTTTAATGTGAAGTGAGTCCGGCTCTGTTTATTTGCAAATGTTTATTTGTCTTATTTCAAGTCAAAAATGTCTTATTTCTAGTCAAAATATCTCATTACCCTTAAAATAAGACATGATCACCTCAGAAGCAAATTGTTTTTAGACAATTTTCACTTGTTTCAAGTGAAAATTCACTTGAAACAAGTGAAAATTTGCTTGTTTCATTGGCAAAATTTGCCAGTGGAAAAAGTGAAAATTCACTCGAAATAAGTGAAAATTAGCTAGAAACAAGAAACAAATTTTTGCCAATTGTCTAAAAACAATTTACTTCTGAGCTGATCATGTCTTATTTTAAGTGTAATGAGATATTTTGACTAGTAATAAGACATTTTTACTTGAAATAAGACAAATAATCTTGGTAAGATTTTGAGTTTTTGCAGTGTTTGCCCCTGAAGCTCCGTCTGCCTCGCTAAAACGTCTGAATTTTCTCAGGTTGTCTGAGCTCGGACTCATTAAAGTCAAATGTGGATCAGACGGAGCGTGCAGTCACTTCCTCGCTCCCTCTCCACCGAGGCCAGCCTCCCTCCATCGGCTTCATTACTGCCCTTCATGTTTTTGCTTTTCAGATTCTTTTGATGGCGTTGCTTCTGAGAACAGAGCGCTCGGACTGTCTTGTTCCTCCGGCTTGCAGAAAACGCCTGTGGAGCGTCACGTTTTGGCACAGACAGTCTTTTTTTTTTCTTTCTTTCTTCCCCCCCCTTGAAGCCTCCTTTCCATCTGCTCTTGGGCAAACTTTGAACGGGCCGGCCGCGGCGGCGAGGTCGTCTCTTCACAGAGCCGAGCTGCCGTCCTTCCGGCCCCCGTCTGTTTGCGCTGAGCTTTGACCAAAGCTCTTAAATACCGTGCGGTTTCTCGTGTGCAGGGCGGGGCTCGTGTTTCAGCCGGGTCGCTCGGCCCCGGATCGTCTTCCTCAGATCTGTGAGGCGAGCGCTTTGTAATTAAAACCCCGGCGTGGCACACGCTCTTTTCCTCTCCTCTGGTAAATGTGTAACAGCTGCTCAGCACTTCTAAAACCAGGCTTTTCCTCGATATTTGGGTCGATTCATGAATCAAAGTCGGACTTTGAACTTCCCCCCGGCGCCCCGTTTACACTTTGATGAGAAAATTATCACTTTTGTGCTTTTTTTTAAAGTGAAAACAGGATGCAGAAAGGAGCGTGAAGTGCTGCTCGTGGTGTTTTGGCTGGTTTTTGCAGCCTGTTTAGACGAGCAGCCTGTTTGGGCGACCTTTGCTCGTGCTTGTCTGTCAAGTAAAAGAATACAAAGCTTATCTTGGAATTACAACATCTGACGTTTGGCAATGTGGCTCTACTGAGAACTGGACGAGTGTGCAGGGCTGTTATTGAGACAAAGTCCACTGAAGCGTGTGTTTGCGTGCAGCAAGGTCACGCTTTCGTCAGCCGAGTTGTACAACAGGCGAACGCGCGGTCGGCGGGGGGAGGGGGAAACAATGTCGCGCTGCCCGGTCGCAGGCGATTTCCTCGGTTGTTTGGCTGCTTAATGTTGTGTGCTGCACGGTCGGCACGGTGTTTACGGCGTACGCTGCAGATGAAAAGCCCCGAGCGTGACGCACGCCATCAGATGAGTGGCAGCCGTTTTCAAAAAAGTTTAGGCGTACGAGAACGTTTCCCTGCGGAACGCCGCCACTTCAAAAAAACAAACAACCCAGTTTCTGCGAGCCAAAAAAGAGAGAGATCTCCCTGCAGAGGGGTGGATGTGCCGGATTAAGTGTGTGCCGCTGCCGGGGCTGGAGAAGAGATTCCCCATCTGACTGGGAGTCAGCTGATAGCAGGGGGAGAACGGCAGGCAGGGAAAAGCAGGTCACCGCCGCTCTGAAACAAGGACACACATTTTATTTCCTCCCCTGTTCCTGTTTTAAAAGGGGGGAAAAAAAGAGTGGAAAACAGGATTTATAGTCTGGGTTATTTTCATTGGAGTCATGAGGTTTCCTAGCTGCTGCTCTGCCAGCACTATGTCACCTCGCTGACAGAAACTCCAGCAGCCCAGCGGGACTGCAGACGACGTTAAATCACTTCAGCCTGCATGGAAGAAAACACTTAAAACTAAGCCTTTTTTCCTTTTTCTTTTCTTTTTTCTTTCTTTCTTTTTCTTTTCGTTTTTTTTTTTTTTTTTTTGGCTGCTGCTGCGTCATTTTCCGACACATTTTTTTTTATGTGTCAGTTCCTCCTGCAGCGACACATTTGAGCTTCTTGTCAGCAGCACACACACACACACACACACACACACACACACACACCAGCTGACAGAACGCTTGTGGTTGTAATCATAAGTTGCTCAGAAAAGTAGCGCTCATTTTTGTGGTTGCAGACGAACCGCAAATGGGTGGAAAGCACATCCTTTTTTTTTTACGAGAGAATCATTTTGAGGGACGGAGGAAATGTTCTCATGAAGCCGCGTCACCTGAAAACACAGGAAAAGCTTCGTGTTGCTAAGAAATCTGGGGCGACATTTTGAAAATAATACGCAAAAATGCAAACCTGATCTCTGGAGACGTTGCCCAGTGATCCAGTCAGTCACTTGTTTCTAAGTTTCAGTGTCAGAATATTCACTTATTTAACAACACATGCAAAATAATTTACTCAATTTAGATTTTTCTGTATTTTTTTATATCAAAATCCCGTAACTTTTTCATCCTGGAATAATGAGTATCTCCATTTTTAAATCCCATCAAATAAAACTAGCCACCCGTTGGTTTACACTGGTGAGAGACGCTTCTTTGTTCTGTCAATAAAAATAAAGAATAATGTTCATGGTTTTTGAAAATGAGATTAAAATTGATATGCGCTCAGGCATTCCTTTTTATATTTGCGGTAACATTTTTTTTCCTTGCCATTTTGCTGCATAAAGAATTTGGAAAATATAGTTAATCAGTCAATCAGTCAGTCAAGCTTTATTTATACAGCTCAAGTGCAATTCCAAGTGCTGAAAATGAAAAAGAGTTTGAATCGAATTAAATAAAATGAACAACAACAACAACAACAACAAAAATGTGTAAATGAATAAAGGATATGATGAAAAACAAAAATAAGGACTAAGATACAGATGTGATAGAGGAGTGTGTGAGTGTTATTTCCTGTAGTTTTGAGCTTTATTTCACATTTTACTTCACTGCAAAAACTCAAAATCTTACCAAGATTATTGGCAAAATTTGTTTCTTGTTTCAAGTGAATTTTCACTTTTTCCACTGGCAAATTTTGCCAATGAAACAAACAAATTTTCACTTGTTTCAAGTGAATATTCACTTGAAACAAGAGACACTTGTCTAAAAACAAGTTACTTCTGAGGTGATCATGTCTTATTTTAAGTGTAATGAGATATTTTGACTAGGAATAAGACATTTTTGACTTGAAATAAGACAAATAATCTTGGTAAGATTTTGAGTTTTTGCAGTGTTTTTAGTCATCTGATCTCGTCCAGAGTGACCCACGACGAGGTCAACAGGAAAACAGGCTGCACTTCCTGTTCTCAGGCAGGCAGCAGCGAGCAGGTCGGGGTCAAAGGTCACTGCGGCCAGACAATATATGGAGCAAACGTCCGAATCCACATTTCTCCCAGAGCCTCCGTGTCGTGGAGACTGAAAGCGGAGAGGCCCTCCCTCCTCTTCTTCTTCTTCTGCATGATTAATGCTGTCCTCTGCCACCGCGCCCCGCATGTCTATTTTTAGACGGCCATGTCAGGCGGTGCCAGCGTCCTTTTGTTGGCCACAATTCACATGATGGATGAAATCATCGCAAAATCCTCCTCCTCCTCCTCCCTCCTCGCACGCTCTCTCTTTCCCTTTCCTCCCCTCTCACCGCCCGCCTCGCATTTTGCCGTGAACTGGGGCAGTGAAAGCCTCTGTTTTTTGACTCAGATGGGAAAAAAAAAAAAAAAAAACAGGCAGACACAAAACGGGCTAAGCGCCTCCGAGTGTTTTTCTCGCCGTCAAATCCCCAAACTGGAGCGGCGACGCAGAGCAGGGAGAGGAGGAGGAGGAGGAGGAGGAGGAGGAGGAGAGTGAGAAAACATATTGGAGATGAGGGACAGGGACCCAAAAACAACACAGGACAGGAAATACGTGCTGTCACACACACGCGTGATATCTGGGAGACGAGCATCAGCTGATCGGGAAATAAAACAAAACAAAACAAAACAAAAAAAAAACGCCGCAAGGTGAAGAACGGAAGCAGAGGAGGATGGGAATTTTTCTTGTTGAACTGCACACACACACACACACACACACACACACACACACACACTCCTGTAGCTCACTGTCAGAATGCATCTCCAGTACACACACACACACACACACACACACACACACACACACGATATGTTTCCATCCAATTTTAAGTGCATTTTTTAAAAATAAGAAAATGTAAATCAATGTGCAGCAGCAACATTAGGGCTTTTATTTTGAAAAACACGACTGTTTAAAGGCTGAATGAGTCGGATTTTCCTAAAAACAACAAACAGAACTGATCCTCTCCATCATGAGCCACCAGCAGTGTGTGCTGGTGTGTGTGTGTGTGTGTGTGTGTTGGTGTGTGTGTGTGTGTGTGTGTGTGTCTGCAGAGACCCCGCCCTCTGCCTGGGTTTTCTTGTTTTTGCTGAGCTCGGGACTCTTCTGGGCGTCGGCCTCCGGGCGGCGGGTGTGTCGCTCCCAGCCAATCACAGCGCAGCGCGGTGCCAGATCCACAGCACCACAGCCAATAGGAAGCCAGGAAAATCACACACTGTGGAAAAGAAGCGTTGAGTGGACAAAGCTGTTCCACAATAAAACCTCTGAATGTTTATTTTCTCTTTAGTGATACAGACTGTTGTTGTTGTTGTTGTTGTTGTTGTTGTTGTTGTTCCTTCATGCCAGCGTTTCCTCAAATACAAACGTGTGGAAACTCTGATATCACTGATATCGCCGTCACCAAAAAAAAAAAAGGCTCCAAAATGGCCGCAAAGCGAGTAAAGAGACACGTCGAGGCAGAAACGCTCCTCCACGCTGAGCTCAGAGCAGGAACGTTACATCAGCTGCACCCTTTTTTTTTTCCCAACATGTCAACGTGTCACTGAAGGTGTCACCGCTCTGCTGGCATGCACTTTTCTCTGTGTGTGTGTGTGTGTGTGTGTGTGTGAAAGAGAGAGAATGAACAGCCATCCTCTGGAATGCCTGACACAAAGCCCTGCATGAATGTGTTATGTAAGCCCCCTCCCCAACACACACACACACACACACACACACACACACACACACACAAACACACATAAACACACATGCATTCCCATATGAAAAATATACACCTATACACTGAGATATACACACACCACATATGGTGTATATAGAATATGAAACTTGACCACATGTGCTTAGAGTAACAGCTCTGTGCTCCGTCCGACACACACACACACACACACACACACACACAGGGTTTTAAATAGCCCTGCCCTGTGCTGCCTGTGTGCCCTCGGGGCTCCACAGCAACACACACGCCATGTTTCAGATCCTCGGTTTCATCACGCACTCCCGCCTCGTCTGCCGCCGCCGCCGCCGCCGCCGTGTTTCATCTGAATGAGCGGCGGAAGCGCAGACATGTGTTTCTAATCCTGCCGCAGGTTAGTGCCGCGCGGCGCGGGCCGGCCCGGCTCTGATCATTTCAAAGCGCCTGCCACAGTAAACACGCGGCGCGGGACGGGGCCAGTGTTTACCCCGCAGCTCGTTGCGCTTGATGTTTGCTTTTTATTCTTTCATGTTGCCAGGGCTGTTTTTGGCCAGGAAGCCGGGGAGCTGGCGTGGCGGGCCGACATCAAAGCGCCGGCTGCGGCGGCTGTTTGGCTGTAAAAGCTCCTCCGCCTCGACCCATTGTGTGTGAGGGCGACCTTTGACCCGGCACTCTGCCTGCTCAGGGGAAACACACTGTGGACCCGAGCCAAACACCATCAGACGCACAGATCAAGTGAGACGGGAGTTTGTGAGAGGAGACTGGGAGCGGCGGCGTTTCAGAGGGGCGACGCCCACTCGGCAGCGCCGGCTCGGTCTGAGTCCGCCGGGCCTGCCTCTGCCTCTGAGCAACAACATGAGTCACCTCAGCTCCTCCTGATGGATCTAATCAGCTCGACGAGACGACCAACAGTCCACAGCCAACTTCACACTGCAAAAACTCCAAATCTTACCAAGATTATTTGTCTTATTTCAAGTCAAAAATGTCTTATTTCTAGTCAAAATATCTCATTACACTTAAAATAAGACATGATCACCTCAGAAGTAAATTGTTTTTAGACAATTTTCTCTTGTTTCAAGTGAAAATTTGCTTGAAACAAGTGAAAATTTGCTTGTATCATTGGCAAAATTTGTTTCTTGTTTCTAGCTAATTTGCACTTATTTCAAGTGAATTTTCACTTTTTCCACTGGCAAATTTTACCAATGAAACAAGCAAATTTTCACTTGTTTCAAGTGAAAATTGTCTAAAAACAAGTTATTCTGAGGTGATCATGTCTTATTTTAAGTGTAATGAGATATTTTTACTAGTAATAAGACATTTTTGACTTAAAATAAGACAAATAATTTTGGTAAGATTTTGCGTTTTTGCAGTGCACTCAAATCCACACTCATTAGCACCTAATTAGATTTACTCATGTTCCTGTAATCAACTTGTACTTTTTGATATATGTATTTTTTCCGTCTGTAATTTTACCTCTTAGGGCTGAATGATATGTTTTCCCGATTCAATACTATCACGGTACTTTGGAGCTGATTTGATATGTATTGCGATTCTGAAGTATTGTGACCCGATATTCTGATTTATTGCAGTTTTTGTTTTTTGAATCCTCCTCTAGTTTGTGTCTGTAAAGTCTGATGAGGCTGTGATTCTTCTAGAGGTCACTAGAGGTCAATTTCTACAGCGACGCCCAGTTTGACAAAATGCTCTACTTTTTGTCAAATTTCACAATAAAAGCTGCACCATGAAACACTGCAGCGAGGACCATTTAGACTCAACTGGCGAAACAATGTGGAATATGTGTGGATAATGAGAACCATGTAGACTCAACCATCACATGCTGTGCTTATCCCACATGTGTCAGTTGAGTCTACAGGGTCCTCGCCTCAGTTGAGTGTAATGCCCCTTTAAAAGCATGTAGTGTGCAGCGTGTTCTCTCCTCCTTTTCTAACTGCAGGAGATTTTTACTGCACTACTTCTACTTCTACTGCAGTCACATACCAGCAGAGGAACAGTACTTCTACTTCTACTGCAGTCACATACCAGCAGAGGAACAGTACTTCTACTTCTACTGCAGTCACATACCGGCAGAGGAACAGTACTTCTACTTCTACTGCAGTCACATACCAGCAGAGGAACAGTACTTCTACTTCTACTGCAGTCACATACCAGCAGAGGAACAGTACTTCTACTTCTACTGCAGTCACATACCAGCAGAGGAACAGTACTTCTACTTCTACTGCAGTCACATACCAGCAGAGGAACAGTACTTCTACTTCTACTAACTGCAGCAGCAGTTTGTAGTATTTTTCCACTGCTGGTCCTAACATCTGGAAAATCTGCTGTTCATTCACTGATGTCAGAAATTTGGTGAAAAACAGTGAAAACTTTGGGCCATCATGAGGAAAGGCAGTAATATCAACAGATATCAATTATATTTTCAGACAAAACATCACTTAGCACAAAATGAATGGAACTTTCTGAAGGATCGTAGGAAACTGAAGCCCCCGGTTCACAAAATAAGAGCCCATCGTCTGGATTTTAATGCTACTGAAAGTACGGTTACTGTTTTTGAAGCCAATAATGATTCCGATATTTTTTTGAAGTGAATCTGTGGTAAGCAGATATTTTGTGCCAGTAGTCAATATCTTTACATGCGACATTTAATATACAAAAAAAAATGAAGAAAACTACCACTGTATTAGCCTATATCTCAATATTATAAATCTTAAAAGTTAAACTGCAGCAGGTGAATAACGTCTTTCATATCAGAGGAGGAGGGCATGGACTCGCTGATGTCCAGTTTTCAAATTCAAATAAATCAGTGTATAAATCTACAAACTGTCAAACTGGAAAATTAATCTAATCCCAATGATGAACTTCAGGTTTTTTTTTGTTTCTGGGAATACATGTGAAGCAGTGTGTGTGTGTGTGTGTGTGTGTGTGTGTGTGTGTGTTCTCAAGATGTCTCCAAAAGGGGATTTGGCTGTAATCTGACAGATTGCCTTCCACCCAGGGATCAGTTGATTAGATTTTGGTGGACATCCAGCTCTGGGATTTCCCCCTTCACATCTTTTTTTTTTTTTGCCTTTTGAGCCAGTGATGCTGCATTCAGGTGCCGGTGTGAAAGTCCTCGCCCCCGTTGCAAAAAAACCAAAAAACAAAAAAAACAAAAAACAAACAGCGTGACGCCATGTGCTCCTTTGTTGGTAAAATCCAAAGCAAACCCAGAAGACAAACGTTAAAAACACAGCGGCGGTTTGAGACGGAGGCCGCGGCGCTGCAGGTCGGGGGAGCGGCTCGGCGTTGGTGGAGCTTTTCGCTTCAGGAGAAACTGGAAAAAAAAGAAAAAAAAAACCCAGGAGATAAAACAAAGAGAGAGAAAGAGAGCGAGCACAAAGGCAGGAGTTACAGGCGGGCATCTGATCGACAGGCGTGGACTCGCCGCTCGCTCGCCTCACTCGCCTCGCTCGCTCCTGCTGTTACGTAACGCCCGGCTGTGAATAACACTTCACTGCATTTTCAACATCCTCGCATGGAGATCAAAGGCTCTTCCCCTCTTTTCTGCCTCGCTGTGAAATATCACTTTATTTCTCCTCCCACACCCTGTCCATGCGCACCAGCCTGACAGCTCACACTGATGATGAGTGTGTGTGTGTGTGTGTGTGTGTGTGTGTGTGGGCGTGTGCACGTGTGTGAGTGTGTGCTGCGTGGCCTCGGGCGGCTGCGGTGTTGCCAGCTCCTGCGTGGCCGGGAGTGCCGTGTTTCTCGGCTCGGGCTGGCCCACACGCAGCAGAGATGAGCCCCGGAGCTACGAAAACGAATAACCAGAGACTCACGGTCGTTTTGATCAGCCGCGACTTAAAGGGCCATTCCGCTGAATTTGAATAGTTTGTCCCGTTCACAACAATCCCCCCACATTTTACACATCAACAAACCGTTTACCACGTCATGCCAGAGAACTAAAGATTTCATATCACAGAATCAAAATGTGAGTTTTCGGTCCTCAACATTCAGAAACCACACAGCTGATAATTGGCTGTGGAGAGCAAAATGTTTCCCTGGGGACTATTTTCCCTGGCGGAGGAGGAGGAGGAGGAGGGAGCATTTCAGTGTGAAAAAGTCCTGAAAAGCCAACAGTGCTGCTGCTTTTAGGAAAACTCATGTGGAGGACTTTATTGGGCTGATGGAAAACTGGAGTGAAGAAAGTGTGAAGGCTCTGAAAGTTCATGTTCATATCGTAGTGGAATGAATGGAAACCAGCGGCTGGAGGAAAGGGAGGAGGAGTGATGTGGCATGGCACAACTCAAACGGGATCCAAAAATTTTTTATCTTGCCGTTGACGAGTGTAGTGGACAGGGAGAGACGTCGCCTCTCCATAGATTACCCGGGGACCCATAACATTTCCATGAGGAACTCCAGAAGTAGTACGTAGTAGTAAAGTAGTAAATCCACGTAGTAAATGCGGCTAAAGAAATTGCGATTGTATTTTTCAAAGTAAGAAGGCTGTATTTATGACATGGCAGGAACGCAGTACTACTTACTGACTTACTTACTTCATTTTACTTTAACTAGCCTTTAACTTGCTCCTATTTTATTCCACACTGTTGTCTTTTATTGTTTTATTTGCATCTTTTGTTTTATTTCAAATTTTATTTCAATTTTTAGCCTTTTCTTTTTAATTCCACCCTGTGCTGTTTTATTCTTTTTAATGTTTTATTTAATGTGTTTTCAAATGTTCTTCTTTTTATTATGAAGCACTTTGAGCTGCAATTCTTGTATGAAAGGTGCTATACAAATAACGTTTTATTATTATTATTATTATTATTATTATTATTATTGTTGTTGTTGTTATTAATATTATTATTACTTGCTGGAAAACTGCGAGGCAGACTAGATGGTACGTTTAATTTCCTCTAGTGATATTTGCTAACGTAGCCAGTTAACTTCAGTCAGTTTAATTAATTGATCCATGTAGTTTAGTCAGTCATTAGTTTGGTGGGTTAGCTCCTCAGACTTTGAAACGTCGAGCCTGTCACCCCACACGGTGTCTTTCATCGTGATGAGGGAAGATCATTTTCCCGTTGAAATCAGATGTGGCCGAGGATGGCCTCAGGATGACGTGAGCCTTAAAGGAAAACTCCAAAATCCAAATTTCCCAACTTCCCCAAACCGAGACCAGATGTTGGACACCGTTTTCACCTCTGGACATCCAGTGGGTCAGTTCCTGTGGGTAGCATTTCCTGTTAGCTTAGCATAAAGACTTGAAGTCTATAGGAGTCGTTAGCCTGGCTCTGTCAAAGTGAAAAGATAAACCTCACAGCAGATCTGAAGATGTTTTATTTTCACAGGGGATCATGAGGATTTGAAATACACATCTTGGACTTCTTTCTAGGAAACTGGAGTGGTTTGAGGAGAGGTCAGATGGTGGCGCTGTGACCGCTGAACACGTTTATCTTTCCGTCCATCGCAGTGATCCACACACCGCTGAAGGTAGAGGAAGATCCACCACTAATTAACTTCTCCTGAAGCCTCTCTGCTTTGTTTTTTTAATTGATCCACTGTGTAACTCAAACTGCTTCAGAGCTGCTGGAAGGTTTATTTACCAGGCTAACGACTCCCATAGACTTCAAGTCTTTATGCTAAGCTAACAGCAAATCCTCTCCTTGGAAACCAAGCCATCGGACGTCCAGAGGTGAAAATGGTGTCCAACATCTGGTCTCTGTCTGGGGAAGTCGGAAAAAGGGGATTTTGCCCAAAATGCTGTACTATTCCTTTAATGCTGTGGCTCAACTTGATCGTGTCTCATTCATTCATTCATTCATTCATTCACTGGTTCACTGGTTCATCCCGCTGGGTGTGTCAGGGTTTCCAACACAGCTTCACATGCATGTCGTCCCCCTCGCCTTTTCCCAAGCTAAAAAAAAACCTCTGCTAATGACAGGCTATGCATGGTAAAAGCCCAGAGGAGCACGTAGCAGACACACACACACACACACACACTCTCCCTCTCTCTGTCATTGTTAGTATGAACATCTGGTTCCCAGTCATGATTCATGGAGGAAAGGACGAGAGCGTTTTCTCCGCCATCGGGACCGGGGATCGGGTTTTGTGGGAAGGAGGAGGAGGGAGCAGCGATCCGGTGTCACTCAGAGCCTCATGGAAAGTTATCCGGCGGCCAGGCAGGATATGTTTAGATGGCGGTGGAGGGGAGGGGGGGGGGGCTGCATATTTGCAAGAGGGGATGTTTGAGTCTGCCGGGCGCTTCGCCAAGAGGGAGGAAGAGCAGAGGAGGAGGAGGAGGGGGAGGAGGGGGAGGGGGAGCAGGGGTTGCTGGGTAACGCTGAAGGCTGGCGTGTTTTCGGCCGCGGCAGCAGCAGCACCTGTCTGTGGAAAGTCGTGCTCTTTAGCCGACTTAAAGGTGGCAGGTCAGGCGTGAGTCAGAGCGCCAAAACAGACAATAGGCTTTTCTTTAATCCCTAACTCCTTTATTGTCAAACTTTAAAGGTGCAACACGTAAGATTTCAACCACCAAAGGGGATCAAACGACTGTAAAAAATATGATCTCTATACCAAACCCCACCCAAAGTTATCGCCAACCAGCCGACATGTGACGACCAAATCTCCATCAGACATTAGAGGTCCAGATTAAAAAGCTTTGCCTGCTGCCGGCCCCAGAGGGAAGGTCGTAGGGTCACCAGAATGACCCGATTTCATCCTCCAACCAACATGAACGCCGTCACCAAGTTTCATGGTGATCCACTGTAAAAATGTGGAGATATCTCCCATGGAAGATTAGAAATTAAACCCACTGCTGGCTAGAGGAGGGGTCATGGGTTCACCACAATGACAGACAGATGAAGAGAGGAATGTATTTCTTTAGACAAATAAAACACAGCAAATGACGACAGAAATAAAAAAACTTTGCATATCCTATAAGAGTCAAAAAATAAATTATACTAAAATATAGAATATCTACAGACTTTTCCCCTTTGAACCTTTGCATAGACTACATGTTTAATGAAATATATCTGCAATATTTCAGTGGAAAATAATATGTATATATGGAATAGAAAACATTTAAACATTATCATGGAGGGAAGGATGTTTTTCAAAATTCCTGAAAAGTTTTTGTCTTTGGTGAACACACAGTTTCAGGTTGTTCCTGAATCTGTGCCGGCGCGTTCCTCAGCATGAGAAACACAACACATCCGAAAACACAGAGAAATGCACAAACACCAGCCAGACGCCCGCGTTCACAGCGATCTGCGTCCCGTGTCAAGCGCTGCTGAAAGCGGCGGAGTGCAGGCTTGGCGTGCGCCGTCTCAGGCTTCATTTTCATATTTTCGCCGTTACCCTTCTATCAAGGTTGCCTGCTGGGGAAAGTAGGTCGACCGCAGTGGAAGCCGAGCTTTTCCTCCTCACAGATGCTTCCTCACTTTGTGTTTCCTTTGCAGCCAAAAAAAAAAAAAAAAGGAAAAGAAAAACACCCAGTCTGAAGTCTGAAGTGTGTGTGTGTGTGTGTGTGTGTGTCTGGGCTCTTTTAGGATACACAGAATAAAAAAAGCCCCATAATTGTGCACTGGCCTGATAAGGGCCTGCAGTGTGAGACTGGATGGTGTGTGTTTGGCTGGGCTCACTGTCCCAGGCCAGCCGGGACGGTTTGACCTGTTTACACGTCACAACTGAACCTAAAATCTGTAAAAGATATGACCAACAGGCGACTTCCATTACTGAATCCTTCATTATCAGTAGTGATCAAACACGGGTCTGTAAGTGTGAATTAATAGTTGTTGTAGTTTATATTGTGGGGTGGGTGTCACAATGTCTAATTAAGTATTTTTCTATGATGTTTTCTTTTTATGCTATTTTCTATGATGTTTTCTTATGCTGTGTTTCCTGTGATGTTTTTATGCTGTGTTTTTTTTTCTGTCGTTGCTGTATTCTGTATTTATTTTTACTGTAAGGCGACCTTGAGTGCCATGAAAGGCGCCATAACAAAAAAATGTATCATTATTTATTATTATAAATCAACATTACATGAACACACGTCAGGCTCCCTTTCCACTCCTCTTCTGAGACGTTGTTTAAAGTCACAATGAGATTAAAAATGACGTTTTCACTACATTTTGGCCTTGCCAGAACACTGATCTATTTAAAGAAATACTCTGTCATTTTTGGCAAAATCCCCGAAAGACGTTGGACATCAGTTTCACCTCTGGACGTCCAGTGGTTCAGTTCCTATGGGTAGCATCGCCTGTTAGCTTAGCATAAAGACTTGAAGTCTATAGGAGTCGTTAGCCTGGCTCCCCTCCAGCAGCTCTGAGGCTGTTGCATTTACACGGCGGATCATGTGGATCTGAAATGCATGTAAATAGGACAGTTTGGGAGTTGTGAGGTGTAAACAGATCAAACCGTCCCGGCTGGCCTGGAAAAGTAAACCCAGTGGAGCTCACGTCAAACACACACCATCCACTTTCACACTGCAGGCACTTATCAGGCCAGTGCTCTCAAATTATGGGGCTTTTTTTATTCTGTGTATCCTGACAGAGCATCA
Organism: Myripristis murdjan; assembly: GCF_902150065.1. Taxonomy (NCBI): domain Eukaryota; kingdom Metazoa; phylum Chordata; class Actinopteri; order Holocentriformes; family Holocentridae; genus Myripristis; species Myripristis murdjan. The sequence goes on along the minus strand of NC_043980.1, from coordinate 3,722,465 downwards.
GTCTGGGGAAATCGGAAAAGGAGGAGGGCTTTGGCCAAAACGTTGGAGTATTCCTTCAACAATAAATACCAAAGAATTTATAAAACTTTGATTTGTTCGGTGCTTTAATATTTAAATTCCATTAGGGGAGACTGGGGTAAGATGAGCCATTTTTCATATTTAGGATCATTGCATCAAGGCAATCATAGTTTTGTCGCTAACTAATATATCTGCATATATTTCAGGATGTTGTGCATCTCTTCAAACAAACAGAATGAGTGTAAACATAACTGTTTCCATAATATAGCATGTCCAAAAAAAGTGGTCTCGTGGCACAACTTACCCCGTGTATGGGGTAAGTTGAGCCGATTCCCTAATGGGGCTCCGGCTCAACTTACCCCTGGCCAAATGGCTCAACTTACCCCAGAGCTACCATTTTGACTTTTTTAGTCCCCACAGCTAAAATGGTGCATTTTTATGCTAGGTTTATGACCGCATGTTGTAGCTCATAGATACCACAACTGATGTATAAAACAAATTTAAAATGATCTATTTTGGTTTTAACACAATTCTCATAAAACTGATGATAGACTGAATTCACTTTCAAGAGTAAAAAATGTTTTTTTGGAAATAAATGTCTAACCACTTTACCCATGTGGTTCTTACCTTCACAGACTCCATGAAATGATGCCTTCCTCCTAAATATTTGGTCAAATGATCAATGTTTTTTTACCGTTTTCTAGCAACAGGGGTGGCTTAACTTACCCCAGTCTCCCCTACATCCTCCTCCTGGAAAACACTGTGCATCTTCGACGGTGACGTCTCAGACATGAACCAAAATATCAACCAATAAAACATCACGTTTCCCAACAGTCTCACTCCTCCTGTCAAGTAAAACTGTCGGTTTACACTTTCATGGTGTCCATTTAAAGCCTCGTCTCCATTGATGTGTTTCAATGGGAAATTCATCAAAAGCAGGAAGAAAGAGGCACAGAGGAGACAGATTTCGATGAAGATGTCCGACTCGGGTCAAAAAGAACGGTCGGCGTTTTCCTCAACATGTTACCTGCTGCACAGCTAGCTATTTCCGCTATAGGTATAACTCTATTACCTAATATTAATTCAATAAACCCAAATGTTATGTAAATATAATGCGTTTATTCTTACGACCAGAAAATCACCGCTTTAATAAATGACACAAAAGACAGTTTTGCATGAAAAAGTTTTCTAACCACGGGCCTGCTTCATCAAATCAAAGACGTTTTATTCCTTTTTTAAAACGATAATTAGAATAAGAGCCTCAGTTCAGCATGCCACAACACTTTTGACGCCGAGTCGTCTATATGTTTCCCAGAAATTCGGACGGAAGTAGCTCCCGAGTCGACCATCTCGCTGTTTTTCTCCCCGTCTTTGAAAGAGGCCGACTTTAAAGCGGCGTCGTGATTAATCTGTGACGTTCATGTGCCTTTATCAAGCGACTGTAAAAGACACAAACAGCGAGGTCACATTTTCCAAAACCGAGAGCAGCGAGCCGACAGAAACATCTCGTGACGAGGAAAATATACGACGCTGGAACAATAATACTGATATTTTTATTTATTTTTTTTCCCAGTTTTTGCTCAGCTTGTGTGTCGTCTTGTTGGCATCCTAGCCCAGCGTCTGTGTGGAAACGTGGAAACGAGGCCAGGCTGCTTGTGGAGAACAGGGAGGACTCTTATTTTCCTAACTGATGACCATATTAAAGGCCAAACTTAAGAAAATAAAAGCCCCTCCTCCTCCTCCTCCTCCTCCTCCTCCTCACATGCAGGGTGATCACGGCATCCTCAGACTTTACTAAAAGCCAGAATAAACTCTGATTTCCCCGCTGTAAATGTTATGTTCTGTAAACTTGGCGGAGTAAACAGAGGCTGTTTACGTGTTTGTGCGCCCTGTCCTACTTTAATATCACAGAAGAGGAGCTGATTTATTTTTCTTTTCAAAATCAGGAATATATCAAATGCTCTCAGCCTAATTTTGTCCTCAATTTTTTTTTTTGTTTTGTTTTTCTTCCCAGCCCGCCTGCTCAAAAAGTAAACACATATCAATGAATAAATAAATATAGATGTACAATGCAAACTTGAAAGGGCGGACCGAAATAAACCGGCGAGCATGTTGACTGTGACGGCGGAGAGAGAGAGAGAGAGAGAGAGAGGGAGAGAGAGAGAGAGAGAGAGAGAGAGAGAGAGAGAGAGAGAGAGAGAGAGGGAGAGAGAGAGAGAGAGAGTTTACGTCAGCAACCCGACACACAGGAACCCGACCTCTGACCTTTGGGCTCCTGTGTTACTCCAGCTGCTTGTGCCATGTATGTATATGAATGCCATCTGACACACACACACACACACACACACACACACACACACACATGAAAGGCCAGTGGTTATTTTCAGGTGTGTAAAAGTGTGTGATGGTTGGGATGACGGGCTCAGCGGGGGGGGGGGGGCAAAGCCGGCGTCTCTGCTTTCAGGTTTGGTGAGAAAAATAAAAAAAAAGAAAAGATCTTCGGTCGTCTGTCTCTTTGAAACACGAGCAGATTCCTTTGATTTCTCTCAAAAATGGGAAAAAGGAAAAGTGCAACATAAAAGACCCAACATTAAGCAAGAAATCGGCAAAAAGGTAAAAGAAGACAAACGAAAAAGAAAAAAGAACGACAACAAAAATAAAATAATAAAATAATAAATAAAAATAAAAAAATAAATATAAGAAAAAATAATAATAAATAAAATATTTCTTCTTGTAACATAACTTTAAATATATAAGAATAACCATTGTAAATAGTTTCCTGAACATTTTCCCAATTTTTTTTTTTAATTTTCCTTTTTCTCAATTTTTCAGGTGATCTTTCTTTCTTTCTTTCTTTCTTATTTCTTCATTCTCTCTCTCTTGTTTGTAATCTATTTTCTTGTAACCCTTGGCTGGTGTCTGTGTGGCTGCGTTCAGGCGCCGCTGTTAAAGCGTGGCGTCGTCTCAAACATTTCCATGTCACAGACTCATAGCCAGTAAATCCACACAGGCGGATCTTATCTGATTTTGTTTAACGCTGAATTCTTGAACTCCTCCGCTGCACTAACAGGGAAACCTGTGATTATAACCATCACTCCTGAATCACGTCTTAAAACTTCCTTTTATTCATTGGCTTTTAACTCAGCGTGAGAGTTATGTGACCTCTGTTCTTGTGTGATCTCTGTTTCCTGTTTGTCTTTTTTTTTTTTATTCAAATGTTATTGTATTTTTATAATTTTTTTTTTATCTGTTGTATGACTCTTATCTTCTTTTTAAACCTGTCTTTATCTGTATCCTCATTTGAATCCTCATTTTCTTAACCATTGTGTCTTTTATTGTAAATTACTGTGCAGCACTTTGATAAACTTTTCATGTTTTCGAAATGTGCTGTATAAATAAAGTGGATTGGATTGGATTGGATGGGATTGGGACTCTGTGGTGCATTAGAGTGTTGGCTGTTTTGTTGGGGAACACCTGGATCCGTCTCAAGGCTCCCTGGAACTTCCTCAGGGACTCCAGTCTTTCCTTCATGGATCCCCAGAACCCAAGTGGGAACCCCTGGAACCCTTTCAGGGACCTTCAGAGTCCCTCATGGACCCCGAAATCCTGTGAGAGACACCTGGACCCTCTGAGGGTCCCGTAAAAACACCTCAAAGCCCCCTGGAGTCCTGAGCTCCTCGGTGTGATCTGTACCGGCAGAGCAACATTTAACCCTCCTGTTATGTTTGGGGTCAATTTGCCCCCAGTCAATGTTTAATGTCTCTACATAAATGATTAACATCATTTTTTTTGCTTCATATTTAATGAATTTTCCTTATGTAATAGGTACTACCAAGTAAACATGAAATTCACATGATGATATGTTTTCAATGTCCTCTACACACTTTGTGACGCATCGGTTATAAATAACAAAAATCTGTACTTAGAAGTAATAAAAAGCCATTAAAACACCAGAAATTAATATTTCTTTCCAATTTTAGGTCAATTAGTGAGATTTTATGGTGATTTGCATATTTTTCCATAGTGGCGTAATAGGAATAATGGATGTGTAAGTGGGGGTGGGGGGGTTATGTTTTATTTAAAGGGCTATTTAGGTAATCAAAAAAGAAACATAAAGTACCTGACACATAAACTTTGATAACAATTTTAATTATCATAATTTTGTGGAGGTTTAAACTGCTGGGGTCAAATTGAGCCCAAACATAAAGGATGTTTGTAAATTTGAACAGAACAGGAGGGTTAAATCTGTGTTTGACGTTTGACCTCTGTGCTATTCACCCTTTCCTTCATCTTCATGTCTTGTTTGGCTGCTCCTCCTCGGTGTCGTGACTCGGCGGACCGGCGGCGGTGTCTCTCGCTGTGAGTCTCTGGCCTGACATGTAAATGCAGGGCTGGCGTGAAGGCATGGAGAGTGGATTTCCTGCAAGGCAAAAATGCAAAATCTTACCAAGATTATTTGTCTTATTTCAAGTCAAAAGTGACTTATTTCTAGTCAAAATATCTCATTACACTTAAAATAAGACATGATCACCTCAGAAGTAACTTGTTTTTAGACAATTTTCACTTGTTTCAAGTGAAAATTCACTTGAAACAAAATTTGCTTGTTTCATTGGCAAAATTTTCCAGTGGAAAAAGTGAAAATTCACTTGAAATAAGTGAAAATTAGCTAGAAACAAGAAACAAATTTTGCCAATGAAACAAGCAAATTTTCACTTGAAACAAGAGACAGTTGTCTAAAAACAAGTTACTTCTGAGGTGATCATGTCTTATTTTAAGTGTAATAAGATATTTCGACTAGTAATAAGACATTTTGACTTGAAATAAGACAAATAATCTTGGTAAGATTTTGAGTTTTTGCAGTGTGTGGAACATGTGAATGCGTCTGGACTCGTCTGTTTCGACTTGATAAAGCAGCGATCCGGTCCGTGCATTTTGAAACAAAGAGACGGCGGCCGTGTAACCGAAGCTCCACGTGCTTCCCCGCGGCGGCCCGGTGTGCGTCCTGCGTATCGGGTGTCCCGGTAAGCAGAGCCGGCCCTGCCAGCGGTGACTCGGTTATATTTAGCCCGCGAGGCTTTTTCCAGCCTTAACCTCGCAGCGACACGCCGTGTCGCTGCGAGGTTAAGGCAGCGCTGGAAAAAGCCTTGGCGTCGGGTTACGCCGCGCCAGGTTTAGCGCGAAAGCGAGGCTTCGGGCCGGGCGAGCGGCCCGATGATTTATGGCGAGATAAAAAGGATCGGGTGTCGCTCAAGGACACCTCTCCGCTCTGCGTGACACCACGGCGTCCTGAGAGCGAGCCAGGCACGGCGCGGCCAGGAAACCCAATCGGAGGCTCGGGAGCGGCGCCAGCACCTTGACTAAGCAGGAGATGGCCAGAGGAGATTTGCTGGCATCCTGTCGCTTCCCGGCTCAGCTGAAAGGAACAGGAGGAGGAGGAGGGGGAGGAGGAGGAGGAGGAGGGGCTGGTTGGCCGGCGCTGCAGTCATCTGCCTGCCTGCTGCGAGGACAGGCCTTTGTGTCTGAGTGTAAGAATATGGACGTGCACACACACACACACACACACACACATTTACATGCATGTTAAGTGGAGCAGCTTAAAATGAAAACCGGTGTTGTTTTTTTGTTTTTTTTGTGAGTCTGTCGTCTGTGGGCGAGTTCTTATTCCTAAAAATGACGAACGAGACGTCGTCAGACAGTTTCTCAAAAATGTTGTCCTTTTCTGTGATCTATTAAAAAGCAGCATGAGTCGGATTTTCCTAAAAAACAATATCCAGACTCATCAACAGTAATCCTCCTCATCCTGACTGTGAGCCACTAGCAGTGTGTGTTGGTGTGTGTGTGTTGGTGTGTGGGTGTGTGTGTGTGTGTGTAAAGCCCCTGCCCTCTGCCTTGATTTCCTTGTTTTGCCGAGCTCAGGACTCTTCTGGGCGTCGGCCTTCGGGCAGCAGGTGTGTCGCTCCCAGCCAATCACAGCGCAGCATGGTGCCAGATCAATAGCACCACATCCAATAGGACGTTGCGAAAATGGCGGACGAGGGAAAAAGGAGAAACGCCGAGCGGACAAACTTCGTTCCACAGCGAGAGTGAATCTGGGGCCGTATTGAAAATGTTATATTACAATAAAATGAAACAATAATAATTTCAAACCCAGCTGATTGCAGTTTCAGCTGAGAGCCCCCCCCCCCCAGGTGTCCTGTCTTTAGTCTCTGAAACAGGAAGGAAGAAAGGTTGGTGAGGAAAAACCTTTACGAGTTGAGGAGGAGCACCTGAATGCAGCATGAGTTCACCGTCAAAGATACACCGCTTTCCAGGAAGTAGAGGCAGCAGACTTTATTTTGTGAGGATTTGAATCGACAGACGGTGGAAATACTCGGTGACAGTAGACACTGTGTGCTGTCCATTACTGTTGGTGTGTCAACTGCTAACTCAATTCAAAGTCATGTGACATTTATCTGCAGTTTGATTGTTGTTGTCGTTTTTTTTTGTTGCATGAACCTAGTTGCAGAAAAGTTCAGGTGGTTTGGTTTCGATGCAGCCAGGTTGCACACAACTTTTCAGTTAATTGCGGGGGCTGACACAGAGTGCACCTCCAATAAAACTCAGCCAAGTTGTGTGGAAAATGTTTCACGGATAACAGCGGCCTGAAGGTCTGATCCGCCGCTTTAATCTGCCTCCACTGAAAACTGCTGCTCACAGCTTTCCAGCCTCCCTGGAGATCACCCAAACTTCCCACATCAACTCCTGCAGCGGAAAACTTCACAGGGCAAGAGGACGGCTGGATCCACACAATGGTGCTAATAGGTCTGTGTGTGTGTGTGTGTCTGACTGTGTGTGTGTGTGTGTGTGTGTGTCTGTGTGTGTGTGTGTCTGGGTTTCCTGGAAACATCTCACCAGGCCTGAACAGGAGCGGCGCTCAGCCAGATCAGCAGATTGAGCCGTCCTCTCAGAGCTCAGTGTTTTTCTACGTGGAGGCTGGAAAGGACTGAACACCGGGGGCCATGAGGCCTTGGGGCCCCCGGGGGCCGGGACACGTTGACCTGGTCTCAGTTTGTTATCATCCCCACAGGATGCATGACAGTCATACAACACCATTTTCAGAGGTGGACTGTAGCCTGACAGCATGGTGGTATCATCTCAAACAGACCCATATGTGCTTTTTTCTAAAAACAAAAACCAAAGTAACCTAAAAAAAAAAAAAAAAATAAAAAATCATATGGGCAGATTTTATTTGATTTTGTTTTTGTGTTGAGTTATTCAACTGTCTGCACTGTACTTACAGGGCAGACTGAGACCTGTGATTACAATAATCATTACTACACACTCTAGATGGGACACTTGAATTAAGTGAATTAAGCTATTAAAGTGTTTGTTGTTTTGTTGGGGAATGCCTGGAACCCGTTCAAGGCACCCTGGAAAAGGACCCCAGCTTTTCCCTCATGGATCCCTAGGACCTCCTCAGGGACCCTTCATAGTCCCTCATGGACCCTTTAAACCTCTTCATGGACCCCTGAAATCCTGCCATGGAATACTGGACACTTGTCTTTGACAGGGTTCCAGGGTCTATAAGACTGGAACCCATCTCCTCATTGAATCCTGGAACCTCCTCAAGGTCCATCGAAATTACCCAAGAAAACCCCTGGAACATGCTCATGGATGCCTGAAATACCTTCTTTGACCCCTGGAATCCTACAGTGATCCCTTTATATCCACTCAAAGACTTGGAACTTTCTCAAGAACCCCAGAATTCCCTCTATGGATCCCTGGGACTTTTCATGAACCCCTGGAAAACCCTTGAAATGCCTTTTAGGACCCCCAGAGCCCCCCCCCCATGAACCTATAAAATCCCCTCAAGGGCTTGTGGAATCCTTTCACGAACCCCTGGAACTTTCTTAAGGATCCCCTCATGGACAATTGAAACCCCCTTGAGGACCCCTGGAATCCTGTGATGAACCCCAAGAATCCCTTCGCCGACCCCTGAAATCTCCTTAAGGATTGAACTCTTCCAAGGACCAAGTGGAAACACCTTATATAACCCCCTTAAGAACCCCTAAAAAAAAAAACCTTTCATGGTTACATGAAATCCCCTCTTGAGCCCCTGCGTGAACCAAGGATTCCTGGGGTTCCTAACCCTAACCCTAACCCTTGGAATCTCTTCACTGACCCCTGGAATCCTATCAGTGTTCCCTGAAATCACCTAAGAAACCCTTATAACACACTCATAAAGTTATAATCTCACAGTGATCCTTTTATATCCACTCAAAGACCTGGAACCTTCTTAAGAACCTCAGAAACCCCTTTATAGATCCCTGGCACTCTTCATGAACCCCAAGAAATGCCTCCTGCACCCTTGAAATACTTTTGAGGACCCCTGGACCCCCCTTGTGGACTCCTAAAATCCCCTGAAGGGCTTGTGGAATCCCTTCATGAACCTCTGGAACCTTCTCAAGGATCCCTGGAATCCCCTCCTGGACCTCTAAAATCCCCTCTTGGACCCCCGGAACCCTTTCATGAAGCCTCATGCTCCCCCTGAATTCCTTTGCCGACCCCTGGAGTCTCCTCAAGGACTGACCACTTTCAAGGACAATTGGAAACTCCCTATATAACCCTCACAAGAACTTTAAAAAAAAAAACCTTCATGGTTCCTAGATATGCTCTCATGGACCCCTGGAATCCCAGGATGGTGCCCCAAGTAAGACGGACAATATCTGACTCTTGTATTGATCAAGGCGACCTGAACGCCACCTCGCTCACTCGGCATTGCTCTAGCAAGCGCTTCCTGCTAAGAGCCACATGATCAGATGAAACTGCAGTGATGTTAGCAACCGGTTGTCTTCACATTCCCATCTTCTTCAATTTCAGCAACCCTGCTCTTCTGTTTCCTCTTCTCTCTTAATGAATACCACAAGTGGAGGGGTTTCCATTGATCTCCGAGTCATCAGTCTTTGATTACAGCGCTCTGCGTCTCGTCCGTCTGATTGGCCCCCGAGGCCGAGCCGGTCCAGGCTGGTTGGAGGCGAGGCGTACGCGCTGACTCACGACCGCAGCCTCTCAGCCAGGAATGCGAGCATGTAATCTGTTTAATGAGAACTGACTGGCGTCGTCAGACTTGATATTATCCGCGGGCGCTAACGAATCCTTACGTCTGAGGACCGAGCTGCCATTATTTTAATTAAAACACCAGGGAGGCGTTAAGAGTGAGTGAGGAGAAACGACAGCATGACAGATAGAGAGAGGCATCCTTTTTTTTATTTATTTACTTTTTTTTAGCTTTTCGGTAAGAGGAACAAAACAAAGAGGATTACGGTTTGGAAGCCTGAACCTTTTTTGTGATTAAAAGCGTGACAGCAGATGATGTGTGAGTCAGACAGCAGACAGCAGCGTCGCCTCGCTCGGTCTGCTTGTCAGCGGCAGCCATTTTTACTGTCAGTGGGATGAGATGAGATTACACCGTGTCTGAGTGCACAGAGGTTTGGCATCCTCTGGAAACGAAAGCCAGGAAACACTCGGTTTTGAATAGCTGTTGATTTGACAGCCTTGCAGCAGAACTGAACTGTTGTGTTAACCGGCCGCCAACATGGAAGCGGAGACGTCGTCAGAGCTGCTACCTGCGGCGTTTCGGTCGAAAGGGATTGAAGTATCTGTCTGATATCAGTTCAAAACAGCTTCTGAAGCTGCTGTAAGGACATTTTTACTGAGCCGTAACATCATGCTGTGATCTCCGCGTTGATGTTAAACCTGAACTGTCACTATAATTTAAAATGTTTGCTGGGAGAAAATCTCCTCAGGTCTTCTTACACTTTTATGTACCATCACTCTTCAATGTCCAACACATTCTGCGAGTTATTTTGTGATTAAGTGTTTCAGTGTTGGGGGGCGCTCTGGTAGCTCACCTGGCAGAGCACGTACCACCTGTTGAGTCCTGATCAGAGCGTCCCGGGCTTGAATCCAAGCCAAGGCCCTTAGCTGCAGGTCGTCCCGTCGCTCTTCCCTGCCTGGCCTGTCTCTCTCTGCTGTCACTAACAAACAAAGCAGAAACGCCCAGAAAATAAAGACCTGAATAATAATGAATAAGTGTTGGCGACTGGATCTCGAGGGGGAGGGTATTCCCAAGTTTGGGAGCTGCAACTGAGAATTCCCGGTCCAGTTCTAGCAGCTACCAAAACGCTGCCGGTCCACATGTAAGGAAGCGCATAAAGAGCTGATGTTGACATTTCCTGCCGTCAGATTTGTTTGTCGCTGCTGGGAAAAATCTGGAACGTGACGTCGTCTACGATTGGCCGCTGGACGGAGACGGGAACACAAACTATGTCACCGTCACCGCTCGCTGTTTTAAGGTGTCATTCTCCTTTAAGAGAACTGACCTAATTTGAGTGGCCTAGGACGGGAATATTGTTTCAGTTGTCATGGAAACGTCCCAGGCCTCGCCGATGTGACAGCCTCCAAATGTCAGCCGGGTACACGCCGTCCGTGCGGTTGCTACCAACACGCCGCCGCCGTCGCCACAACTTTGTTCCTCCCCCTCGTCCCGTTGATCTGGAATCGTGGCGTTTATGGACGGAGGGAGGAGGTGGGCCGTGTCGGGTGGGATGAATCGGGAGTGCGGTGGTGGTGGGTGGAGCGAGGAGGGGGGGGGGCGCTGGCAAACGCTGCTAAGTGGCGTTTGCCAGGACGATGACAGGAAGGCCGCATGCCTGGCCGGGTCCCGTCCAGAATGGAAATGGAAGTCAGGACGGGGAAGATCAGCTGGTGACAGCGCCGCATTCGAGCCGCCGTGGTTGGGATGCTTTCCCAGGGGGGAGTGGGTGGGGGGGGTGGGGGGTGGTGGGGGGTCACCTCTCAAAATAGCTCCATGTTCCTGCAGCGGGACGGGACCCCCCCCCCCCTCCATCTTCCCCTCCGCTCACTGGCAACAGCCAGCTTGTTTACCTGCAAACAGCAACCATCGTTTTGGCAACGACCTTTACCCGACCTCTTCAATGAACGCAACGCGGCGGCAGCCAGTTTGGGCTCGCCCGGGCTTTTTGCCACGTGCACGCCCACGTCACGTGCACGCTCGCATGCACCTCAGCAACACGTAAACACAAACATCACAGGCGCGGCTCGTGTTCGTGTACGCGAACCTGGATTGTTCCTTCAGCAGACTCAATCATGACCTGAAGCGTCGCTAAGAGAATGCATGTGAGTACACAGTCACGTGCACACACACACACACACACACACACACACACACACACACACAAACCCCTCATTAACACGCCTTACAAAGTGATTTTTTTTTTTTTACTTTGAGCTTGTTTTGTCCCAAACACAAAGTTTTCCAGTGGAGAGCCTCTGGGGATGGGGACCCCACCCCCACCCTGCCAACACACACACACACACACACACACACACACACACTCACAGGCACAGACACAGACACAGAGACACACACGCCTCAGCCAGAGCAGAAGTGTGACAATCAGCCTGGAGGTGTCATAACAGCTGCCTGAGTGCTGAGCCATAAATAAATACAGTGACAAAATGAACACACACACACACACACACACATACACACACAGCGAGGCCCTCTGGGAGTTTGTCAGTCTGAGTCTGAAGAGATGGAACACGTCAGGTGAGCTGGAGTTTTTCTCTGCAGTGAGGAGGAGGCCGAGGCGACACGACTCCGAAAACCCCGACAGACTCGAGAAAGGCTTTTATTTTGGTGACGGAAAGATTTGAATCATTCGCAACCGATCCAGACGGATCAGAGCAAACTGACGCGAGAACACAGGATCTCACGTCACTGTCCATAAAAACAAACAGAGGTCAAGACACACCGAAGCCGCTGGAATTTGTCTTGTGCACTAAGAAAGAGATTAAACGTGTATAAATCATCTGGATTACATGATGGGGACAGACGTGGAATATGGGCTCTCCAGGCTGAAGGAGCTGATTTCTTATTTTGTGACTTGAATCAGCCGACAGACACACATGAGCAAACACCGGATCATAAAAACCTAGACTGTTCAGGTTATAATAATAATAATAATAATAATAATGATAAATTCAACAAATGATTAAAATTATTATTACATATACTAAAATCAAATCTCATTACACAATAAATTTAATTACACTTAATGCTTCTTAGTCTGAGGTATAGAATATGAAAAAAAAAAATCTGGGGGAAATGCTGTTATTTTATTTAAAAAAAAAAAAAATTGTCAGAAAAGTCGCAGCAGCTCGGTGTCGTCTTTGTTCTTTTTCCGACAGGAACCTGAATGCAGCATCGGATCTGTAGACGTTCAGTGAAGTGAACCTGAAAGTCAGGAAACTGAAGTCAGTTCACCTCTGACCTTCCTCTTCCTCCAGCTTCCTCTCCTCCTCCCTTCCCTCCTTCCTTCCTTCCTTCCTCTCCTCCTCCCTTCCCTCCTTCCTTCCTTCCTTCCTTCCCTCCTTCCCATCTTTCCTTACTTCCCTTGCTTCCCTACTCCCTTCCCTCCTTTCTTCCCTCCACCATTCCTTCCCTCCCTGTCTCCTTCCCTTCTCCCTTGTTCCATCCTTCCTTCCCTCCATCTTCCCTTCCTTCCTTCTTTCCCTCCCTCCTTTCTTTCCATCTTTCCTTCCCTCTCTTGCTTCCCTTCTCCCTTCCCTCCTTGCATCCCTACTCCCTTCCTTCCCTCCCTGTCTCCTTCCCTTCTCCCTTGTTCCATCCTTCCTTCCCTCCCTCCATCCTCCCTCCCTTCCTTCCTTCCTTCCCCCCTCCTTTCTTTCCATCTTTCCTTCCCTCTCTTGCGTCCCTACTCCCTTCCCTCCTTGCATCCCTACTCCCTTCCTTCCCTCCCTGTCTCCTTTCCTTCTCCCTTGTTCCATCCTTCCTTCCCTCCCTCCTCCCTCCCTTCCTTCCTTCCTTCCCTCCCTCCTTTCTTTCCATCTTTCCTTCCCTCTCTTGCTTCCCTACTCCCTTCTCTCCTTGCATCCCTACTCCCTTCCTTCCCTCCCTGTCTCCTTCCCTTCTCCCTTGTTCCATCCTTCCTTCCCTCCATCCTCCCTTCCTTCCTTCTTTCCCTCCCTCCTTTCTTTCCATCTTTCCTTCCCTCTCTTGCTTCCCTTCTCCTTCCCTCCTTGCATCCCTACTCCCTTCCTTCCCTCCCTGTCTCCTTTCCTTCTCCCTTGTTCCCTCCTTCCTTCCCTCCCTCCTCCCTCCCTTCTTTCCTTCCTTCCCTCCCTCCTTCCTTCCTTCCTTCCTTCCCTCCCTCCATCCTCCCTTCCTTCTCTCCTTCCTTCCTTCCTTCTTCCCCCCCCCACCCCCCCCCCCCCCCCCCCCCCCCCCCCCCCCCCCCCCCCCCCCCCCCCGTGCTGTGGCTGCTGGATGGTTTATCTCCTCCCTCCATCGCAGACAGTCAGTCTCTTCCTGGTTGGTCAGATAACAGAATCACTTCCTGCCCGGCTCTCTCACTCAACCAGCTGCTATAATCTGCTTCGCCATCTTTATCTCCCCCAAACACACACACACACACACTCACACACACACACATGCATACACAACGTGTGTGTGTGCTTTAAAAAAACAATAAAACCAGCCGACCCCGGCCTGAGGTTGGGGGAGACGGGCGGCCGTGACGTTATCTCTCGACGCCCCGAGCTCGCCGCGTTTTCCACGAATCGACGTCGGACAGCCGACGCCGGGGTTTTGTCGTGACGCGTTCGACGAGCGGCTCGGCTTCGGCAGACTCGTCCAATCTGGTTAAGTGTGAAGATGCAGCGTGGAGATAGCGCGGCGGCGGCCTTATCAGCCGGCGAGGCTGGAACAGAGGAGCGGCGTCTCTGTTTTCTCGCCTCTCTCTGCAAACTTTGTGTCCTACTTTCACAGCCTTTGAAAAACTGTCTTTGGCGAGGCGGGATGAAAGCTGGCGGGGAGGAGGAGGAGGAGGGGGGGAGGGGGGGCAGTGGTGGGCAGAGGAAGCCAGCAAAGGCTTGTCCCTTTATCTTCCTGCCCAGACCTCCATCATGTCTGCCTCGCTCGCCCGCTCACTCTCTCTCTCTCTCTCTCTCTCTCTCTCATCTCTGTTGTCAGATTCCTCCTCGTCACAAACTCACGGCCTCCACAATGAAAAAGTCGCCATTTTATTTGACAAACTGCCCTGAAATACAATGCAACACACAGTGGACAAATCCAGGACAAACACACACTGACACACACACTATTGATGCTTTTTCAGTCTTTTGAAGAATTTCCTGCCAAAAGGCAAAAGTAGACGTGGAGTCATCCATATTTGAAGAGCTGAGTATCACATCTCACATCAGTGTGTGTGTGTGTGTGTGTGTGTGTGTGTGTGTGTGTGTGTGTGTCCGGATCTGGTGGCTGCTCGTCACGGAGAGCTCGTATCTGTCAGGGCGATCAGCGCGTCAGGCCTCACATTTTGGGCTCGGGCCTTTTGAAGATGTTTGCGTCGTCTTTTTTTTTCTTTATCTGGGGAAACTCGTCTGATGTTTGTGCCGCACACACACACACACACACACACACAGCAGCGGTACGGTTGGTGCCTTGCTCACAGGCACCTCACCTGTGTTTTCCCAGCCAGTCAGGGGATTTGAACCGGCAGCCTTCTGATCACAGGCCTGTTGCAGTGAATCCAGGGTTTCTCGGTCAGATTCACTGGACAGGAGATATTTTGCGTCCTCAGGCTCGTCTGACTCTCTGACTTCAGACGGTGAGCCTGAGTTTTCTTCGGGCTTCTCCACGTCCGGCTCCAAACTCACTCCTCAAATTTCCCCCTGATCCTGAGCAGGTAAATCGAGGCTCCTCTCTTCCACCGAGCCTGATGCAGGCAGGTGTCTCCTCCAGGCTCCAAGCAGCTCAGCTGTCGTTTCCCCATCCAGTCATGTGAAGACCTCGTAACTCCACTGTGGCTGATTTCCCTTTTTAGGCCCGAGCCCTCCCAAAGGGAGAAGGGCCTATTGTTTTGTTTCTGTACTGTTTCTTTCTTCTTCTTCTTCTTCTTCTTCTTCTTCTTCTTATTACGCGTCATTAGGCCTTAATTTGACCCCCTAAACGTGCTCAAAAACTCACCAAATTTGGCACGCACCCCAGGTCTGGTGAAAAATTCGAAATAATGTCAACTCGGACCCCCGAAGTGCAAAAATGGGCTCTCTAGCGCCACCTAGGCACACTAAAATTGGCCGCTGCGGCCCACAGGAACGTGATAGAAAGACCAAACCAGCGCCGAAACGTAGGTCTCATCAAGGCCGAGATTTCACGCGCTCACCCCCCCGACCTAAAACCAACAGGAAGTCCGCAGTTTGCCTTTCAAATCCAATCCAATCCAATCCAACTTTATTTATAAAGCGCTTTAAAATAACCACAGAGGTCCAAAGTGCTGTACAGTAAGATAAAAACATAAAATACATAAAAAGAAGACATAAAAAACATAAAATACAGTACATAAAACATAAAAAACGGTAAAATACAGACATCACAGAAGACAGTATATATAAGAACAGTATATATATAAGAACATATAAAAACAACAACTTACACGGTGTTAAAAGCCAAAGAAAAGAGGTGAGTTTTAAGAAGAGACTTAAAAATAGAAAGAGAAGGAGCCTGTCTAATGTGCAATGGCAGATTGTTCCAAAGATTCGGAGCTGCAGCAGAGAAAGCCCGATCCCCTCTGTGCTTGAGCCTGGTTTTTGGCATCACTCGGAGCAGCTGATCGGCTGACCTGAGCGAACGGGTTGGGGTGTAAGGGCGAAGCAGTTCAGTGAAGTAAAGCGGGGCAAGACCATTAAGAGATTTAAAAACAAATAAAAGAATTTTAAAATTAATCCTAAAATGTACAGGGAGCCAGTGGAGTGAGGCTAAAACCGGGGAAATGTGCTTGTACTTACGTATGCCAGTTAAAAGACGCGCAGCAGCGTTTTGGACTAGCTGCAGACGAGCCACAGAGGACCCACCAACCCCGATATACAGTGCGTTGCAATAATCAAGCTGGGTAGTAATAAAGGCATGTATTACTTGTTCAAAACACTTTCTGTCGAGAATAGGCTTTATTTTGGCCAGCTGCCTCAACTGATAAAAACTTGATTTTATTACTGCTTTAATCTGACTGTCAAGCTTTAGGTCTGCATCAACATCAAAGTAAAAGTCACGCCCGAAATTTCACGTTGAACAAAAATTATCTCCTCCGAGGCCGTAAGTCGCAGCGGCTCGAAAAGCTAATACATGAAAGAGGATACAGTGCTGAACAAAAGTTGTTCAGGATTTCGGCATTACTTGCTTAGTTTTTAAATTATAAGCATCGTTTTTTTCCATGGAGTTTGGCGTGAAGAGGCGCACACTTGGCGCTAATTAGGCCCCTGGCGTCTAAAGTAAACGTCGCACGGCTTCGAAACTTATGCCGATGGAAAGTGGACGAAAATTCCTACAAAAATATGAAATTAATTTTTAAATTGGAACAAGTTTGTGGCCGCGGTCAAGACTTTTAGAACATTTTGGACCCTGGCGTCCTCTCCTCTGCACTCTGCCCGATCATGTGACTCACTCTAGGCAACGGACAGTTCCGCAATACACACCCATTATAAACCGTCAGCGGGAGCAGAGAAAACAGTCAAACTAAAACTGCCATAACTCAAAAACGGTAAAAGATAGCAAAATCGTGTAAATACAAGATTTATAGAGCCGAGTCTTGTGACTCGTTTAAACTTCGAATCGCGTCTGTAACTCAAACGATGTCCGAGCGGCGTTACCTCAAACGGGTGTGGGTTTGACCGATTTCTCCATTGGATTGAATGAGGATTTCTCTGCCTGCATTTCAGTCTGCCAATCCCACAGCTGCCGGCCAGCAGGGGGCACCGGTGCGAGGGCCGTCCAACGCTGCTTGCAGCTTTAATTTTTACATTTGTCTGTGTGTTTTGGGGAGAGTTCTGTGCCTCCTGGTGCTCATGAGTCTCTTAAAACACTGAATAAACTAACAGGGTTTCCTTTATGCGGGACAAGACACCTGTACACCCAAACCAGCTGGTCTGTGTTGTTGTGGGCGGGGCTTAACACAAATTTCATTGGCTGATGATGAAGTCCATCACCTGTAGCACTGTGAAAAAAATTCAGTGAGTTTAGTTTTATCAACCACCTGGGCTGTGATGTTCTCCCACCCTGAGCTCCACTGATCCCACTGGAACACAAACAGCAGCTCTGAGGTCAGTGCTGCAGGTCTCTCTGCTGTCTGAAGCTCATCATCAGACAGTCATGGTGGCCTCCATAGGGGGCGCCGGCGAGCGTCCGCTCTGCTCGTCCCACACAGGGCAGGGACGCTGCTTCACCTCAGGGAGCTCAGATGGAGTCCTGATCTGCTCGGGAGCTTTCACTCCGTCTCCTTCCTTCTTACCTGGAGAATCCTCCATTAGAACAGCAGCCCACCAAGGTGAGACACACCTGGCTGTTAAAGGGGACGGGAGACGGCCTCTGATTGGTTCACTGCATGTTACGCCCAAAACACAGCCAGGATTCATGAAGAGACTCAGGACAAGCCTTTAGAGCCAGGAGCCTGGAGAAGACAGCCTTTAGAGTTCAGACAGCAGAGACCTGGAGCCTGAAGGAGCTCAGGTTGCAGGAAAGGTCTTGGTCCTCCATCACTGTGGGAATAAGGAGGAAGACCCGCCCACCGTCTCTTCATTGGTCTCTCCAGCTGTCCGTCTGAATGTGGAACAGGAAGGTGAAGCTTGTTCATCATCTCCTGAGGGTTTGTCCCTCATGTCTCACCGACCAATCACTGCTCACCTTCACGCTGTCCGTGGAGAAATAGAGATACTGGCAAAGATACTGCCGGGAGCTTGGAAGTGAGCAGATCTTTCTTCCATTTTTTTGAGTTTTTTGACTTTATCGTCTCGGCTGGAGGTTCACACTCCTGCTTCAGGAAGGAGGAGTGAAGACGTGAGAGGAACCAGGAGAGACCGGCCACTCAGCCCCTCTCCTCTGCTGATTTTTGCAATCAGGCGGCGCTCATTTGAATAAAAACTGATTAGTGGGACAAAGTCAGAATTATCACCTCCTCCATCTTTTGGATTTCCTCCCGGCAGAGCCTCAGCTGGCCGGCCGCCGCCCCGTCCTGCTCCAGAGTTCACAGGAGTCCAACTCAACGTGAAGGCGACACGTGAAATCGCTGCGCCGCTGGAAACAAAAATATTGTTTCATCCTACATGGGGTTCGGAAAGGGAGCGAATCAGAGCCGAAGCCTCTTCACTGGTTTCATCAGCGAGGAGAGAAAGCAGGCGAACGTTTCCCAGCAGCCCTTTCACTCCCAACCAGAGACAACAGGGGAGACGACTGACAGACGTCATTCTCAATGTGGCCTACTGACAAATCAAGGCAAGTTTATTAATGAAAAACATTTCCAGAGCGTCCCGGTTAGGGTTAGGGTTAGGGTTGGGGTTCGGGCTCACCTGGTAGAGCGCGTGCCGCTTGTTCAGGCTCTCTCTACTGTCGCTGTCAAATAAAGCAGAAAGGCCAAAAACATCTTTTAGAAAAGTCTTCATACACAGAGGCAGATTGAAGGAGCTGTGCAGAAAAGCCTGAAACAAGGTAACACGTGTTACTTGACAATGCAAAACAATAAAAATATCAATAATTCCAATCAATGATGGAGAGTTGCATTCAGGGCACATCTGTCGACTGACTGACTGTCATGGCTGATTTAATTGACAATAATCAGAATAAAATATAATAATTTATATAGAAGTTAAAATAAAACAACAGGAGAAAAGAATTGACAACAGGAAATAATATAATGGAAAACAAGATGAATTAGGATGAATCGTGACATAAGGAGAAAAGATTTAGAAATGTGTAGAATGTGCAAAACCTGTTTCCGCAGCAAAAAGTTGCATTTTCGTTTATCGATACGCTGAGAAATCCACCCCTTCCAAGCGTAAAAACTTTTTTGCGAATTTTCGTCCGCTTCTCGAATTTCTGGCGTTTCCATCCAAGTTTTTTTTTTTTTTTTTTTTTTTTTTTTTTTTCGCAATTTCTGAAAATGCGAATAGAAATAGGTGGATGGAAACCCAGCTAATGATAGATGAAATTTGACAGCAGTGTCCACACTGCAACAGCAACGCAGAAATATGTGCATTAATAAGAGGATTTAATAAAAGAAAAAAGTAATCATAAAAATTACTTTCCCCAGTAATTGAATTACTCTTCTGCAGCAGTAATTGAGTAGTAATCAAAATGACTTCTTTACAGAAATAATTAGTAATTGTAACTTATTAGTTTTGTGAGTAATTGGTCCCAACACTGGTGATGACAGAATAAAGGCCAACAGTGACTTCTAACCAGGAGAGCTGCTGTGGGAAGCCATCGATGAATTGATTAACTGATTGATTGGCTGAACAGAAGGAGATGAAGCAACACCAGCAACCGCAAACAAGCCCACGTCACCGTCTGACTGAAAACAGCCTCTGTGCCCGAGCCAAGCCTTTCTGACTGAAGACAAACAGCAGCTCACAGAAGAAGAAGAAAACAAACCAACGGCCACTTCCTCCTCTGCCGAGCTGGTCGGAGGTGAACCCTGCTCTCTGTCAGGCTGCGGCTGCAGGAGAAAAAAAAAAACACACAGAGCGCTTCCTGTAGTAACAGCGAGCGCAACCGTCGCCCGCTCAGCCAAGCAGCAACGAGCAAAACAGGAAGAGCAGAGAGCGGCAGCTGCAGCGTGACGCGGCACAAAGACGGAGAGCTGCACCTGAAGCCACCACACCTGAACCTCCGCACGACCTGCACCTCCCTGCTCCTCCCTGCTCCACTAACCCGAACCTGAACCTGAACCTGAACCTGAACCCGAACCCGAACCCGATCCTGCCCTGAGTCACTCGTTTCTCTGCAGAAGAAGCAATGAGCTGCACTTTGAGCCAACAGGAGATTCAGATTCAGATTCAAAGTGACAGAAAAATAGTCTTTGGCTCGGGGCTCATAAACCCATAAAAACATACACACACATAAAAAAAAAAAAATCATAAAACCACATGAAGCACATTAAAGGCCATGACGAAAAACAGAAAGACAGGGCAGAATAATAAACAAATAATACATGAATAAAGATGGATAAGTACAGGTGTGCTACCGGCTTCAAGTGCTGTACAGGTGAAACACACACACACACACACACACACACACACGAGAGGGAGTTGTATTTATTTCCGACAATCATTTTGATTGCATGGCCTAAATATATAGACCTATTTTTGACTTGGTGTAGTGACATGTTTCAGCCTGTAGGGGGCGCAATGCCAGTCAGGTCAAGTGGTGCTCGGCTCTCTAACTGACTTATTGATTATTGACTGATTGACCTGATTGATTGGCTCCTTGCTGGACTGATGGGCGAGGCTGTGTGTTTGGAGTGTGTCGTGTTGTGGTGTCGCTGAACAGCTGACAACATGGAGCTAATGAGGCGGAGTGTGTGTGTACAGGCATCTGCTTCACACGGCTGACACACACACACACACACACACACACACACACACACAGAGTAATGTTCACATGTTCACACTGTACTCACGTCGTGTTACCAGGAATATGATCTGCTAATTGGTGACAAAAAAAAACAAAAAAAAAAAACAATCCACAGAGATGAGCCAATCAGAGCCGTCAGACACAGATCAGGCTGATTAAATCAAAATAAATCAGTTACAGACTGATTTAAACTTTTTTTTTTTTTTTTTTTTTGGATTCAGCAGTGTGGAGGTGAATGCAGGAGCTGATCATTTATTTTTTTCTCTTTTTATTTTTTTCTCTTTTAGCGTCAGCTGTCAGACTCGAGGTGACAAGTCGACTTCACACGTCGTCACGAGGCCGGCGTCCACGCTGACGACTTCCTGTCTCTGCTGGGGTTCACAGGCCCGACCGGGACGCCCCGCCTCTCAGGCGCCGGTGCGATTCCTGCGTCTTCTTCTGTGGTGTCTCTGATTGACCACCTCACTTGGATGGTGGATTGAAAAGCCGTGTTCTAAAGGCTTGTATTGATCATGAATCCTGGCTGTGTTTGGGGCGGAACAGGCGGTAACTCAGACGGACACAAGAGACTCTGAATTGAATTGAACTGAAAGCTTTATTGACATTACGTAAAATATAACGAAATTACAAGGTGCTGCTCCATTCTGCTCGATACAGCAAAATAACAACATTGAAGAAAGACAACATACACACAGCAATGAATAAAACAGTGCTGAAAAGAGATTAAAAAAAAAAGTAAAATAAATATAAAAAAAATTAAATCTATATAAAAATATAAAAATTATATATAAAAAATAAAATTAAAAATAAATTAAAAAAAATACAAATAAAAAAATTACAAATACAAATAAATAAATAAATATATAAAACCAGCAGTCAGTAGTCGTTAATTGCACGTGATATGTATATTGCACAGATATTGATATTGCACATGTTATTGTTTGTTCAGTGTTCTTATAGACCAGGGAGAGACAGTGTTTTTCAGCCTGGAGGTCGCGGCTCTGCTGAGGCACCTGGAGCTGCAGATCTGCTCTAAGGAGGGCATTTTCTGGGCTGTGTTGATTACCAGAGATGGGGACTCGAGTCACTGCGACTTGGACTCGAGTCGACTCGAGTCGCTGTTTTAATGACTTGTGACTTGTGACTTCACAAAAAATAAAAAACTTGAGACTCGACTTGGACTTGGAAGTTTAAGACTTGGGACTTGACTCGTCTTGAGACACGACGACTTGAATGACTTGATTGTTGTTCATTTCATGTTTTCAGTTTGAATATAAAATATAAAATAAATATCTCTAGCCTGTAATATTAGCCGGTATATGAGCGCACGCTGGGAATGGTGTTGTAATGATCGGATGACGACCCTGTCAATCAGTCCCTCTCTACTCCCTTCCTTACGTTTTGGAGAAACACGCCCCTCATATCAGACGGTCATCATGTCGACGGGAGCGGGAGGAGCGCCCAGAGTCGTCCTGTTTGGCTTTCGTAACTCCACATGTGAAGGGAAACGGCAAACTGCCGAATGCAAGACCTGCTCAGCCAAGATCTCAGCCGTCAAGCTCTGATTTCCAACTCAGTGTCTCAAGATGATCACAGATGAAACATGTATACATTTTTGATGCTCTGTATTATTAGGTTTATTTTTTCTGACTTTTCCTCTGTTTGCTTTTTGCTAGGCAACTAAAATGCTTCAAGGAAGGAATTGAGTTTCAGGTGACAAATAATAATAAATAATTTTATTATCTGTGTCGCTGCCTTGGTGTTTGCTGTCCAGGTGAGCTCCTCTGAGATGCCGCCTCCCAGGAATTTGATCGATGCCGCCCTCTCCACCCGATCCCTGTTGATGTACAGTGGGGCCTGTTCCTCTCTTTTCCTCCTGAAGTCTGTGATGTGCTCCTTCGGTTTGAGAGGAGGACTCTGCTGTCTCCACATCGTGGGCGCTGGACGGGGAAACGACAGCTGAGCCGCTTGGACACGAGAGAAGACACCTGCATCCGGCTCGGTGCAGGAGACGAGCCTCGAGTCGCTGCTGAACGGACATCTGCGCTGTGATTGGCTGGGAGCCACACACCCGCTGCCCAAAGGCCGACGCCCAGAAGAGTCCCGAGCTCAGCACAACAACACACACTTCTAGTGGCTCACAGTCGTGATGGAGAGGATTCGTTTGGTAAGAGTCTATACACCGTTTTTTTTTTTAGTAAAATCCTAATAATTCTGCCTTCAATAATCAAGACGGTCGGCGTTCAGGGGGAAACTTTCCTGTGGACACAGTTTGCTGTGGATCAGGACAGTCGGAGCGTCTGGAAGCCGACAGAAATCACAAACACGTGTGTGTTGTTTGTGCGAGGCCTGACTAAAAGCGTCTCTAATGAGTCTTGAAATGATTTTCTGTGAATTAATTGAGCAGAACTGGATCTCAGTTGTGCATGAAGGCTCGGGCTCTGGCAGGCCTGGAAAGTTTTCCTGCGTGACGCGGCGTTGGACGCTCCCTCGCTTCCTCCCGCTTCGTCTGTCCGTCTAATTCAATTTCTGTCCGTTTTATCAGACACGGAGCAGGACTTTCCCCCAGCGCCGTGCCAGCGCCGTTGGATTTCATGCGAAGCCCCGCTGAAGCGCTCGTGAGCGACTGATTTGTGATGCGGCGAAAGCTCCAAACACAACAGGAAACGTTGCTTTCCTAATTTTGGCGAATTACTGACTTTCTTCAAAATGAACTCAGCGGTGGGTCAGCTGGACTCGCCCGCGCTCTTTTAAATCAGCTCACACACACCGCAGAAACAAAGGAGGAAACTGTTCCAGCCACTTTGGAGCGCCTGGAACATTTTTTATGTTTTTTTTTTTATCCGCAGTCTGTATTTTCCCCACTGTTCCATTTGTCTGTAATCCTGTTTTGCTGTTTAACTGCGAGGATTTTGTTCCTCTTTCCTAAACTCACCTGCAGCTTTTGGCCCGGCAGGCTGTCATTTTACTCTGAAATGCAGGAGCCCAGGGACTTTTATTTGGACATGTTTTGTTTAACCCACTGACCTGTTGTCCCTTTATTTCTTCTAAAAACATTTTAAAACATGTATGCAGACACAGAGACTTTCGCGGACAAAAGAATATTTTTAAAAAAACGATTTAAAAAATATACATACATAAATACATAAATAAATAAAGCAAAAATATAATAAATACATGTATAAGTGATAAAAATAAATGAAATAAAAATAAAATAAAATAATACAAATGTACAAATATGTAAACAAATTTAAAATAAATGAAAAATCTGAACAAAATTACGAATATTTTATTTAAAAAAATATATATAAAAATTGTAAATATAAAAAAAATGTGAGTCTGCTTTCTGACAAAAAAAAATGAATAAAAACAATTTTTTATTTAATTTTTTAATTGAAATAGGAAGGTGGATTGAAAGAAAACAGTGATTCATAACATTTTCATGTTTAAATGCCATGAATTGATTGTATTTGTTTTAAATGATTTTCTTATTATATGGATGTGTTATTTTGTTTTAATGCGCTTGTAAACCCGACGGCATTGAAAATGAGGGTAACCTCAATGTCCATTCGAGAATAAATAAAGGTTGAGTGAATGAATTCATTTTCACTGCTTTCATCCCTATTGTATAGTCTGTTTTTTTAATGGCTGGATCTGTTTATTTTACCTTTTTAACCTCCTCATGAGGAGCCTATCACCTGATTTATTACTGTCTTACTTCATTGACCTTTCTGGTTCACTGATTGGCCCGTTGTAACCCCTGAACTTGGAATCTCTCTTGAATTCCCCCTTAAGGAGCTTCAGTGTGATAAAACTGTGTGTCTCTGCTGAAGCTCCATCACTCTGACGCTGAGGGGAATATTCAGCACGGCTGCAGAATCACATCAGATAGAAAAGATCTGCATGTCTCATGTTCAGACCCATTTCCCTGGAATCCAGCAGCTCATGTTTGGGACCTTTGGAAACCTCAGGAGCTCCACTAGGAATTTCAAAATAAAGGTCTGTGGGTTTGGACAAAGCTGAGCTGCTTTCAGCCGTGAAGCTCTTTGTATAAATCAAGATGATGATGATGATGATGATGATTTGATAGCTGTGTTCATGCTGTGTTATCATGTTATGTAACCAGGGTCAAACAGCTAAATAAGACATAATGTAATCAGATGGCTGTAAATGTCACAGGAGTAACCGGGTTATGGTTTTTACTCCTGACCAAACACTGCAGACTTTTCTGTTTTTTTTTTGTTTTTTTTTTTAGTTCTTCTCTGTTACGTAAATGTAACTTCTAACATGCCTTGTTTATGTGTCTTGATCATGAGGTTTTATGACGGTTCCTTGTGATTCAGTTGTGCTTCTTGTTCTCCTTCTGATCGTGTATTTCTGCTGGCTTTTGAACATGCAGACCAAAGAGAAACGTCTCCCTTTTGCACAAAACGGAGACAATAAAATTCATCTGAACTGAACTGAACTGTAAGGTTTCCACTGGGAGGGAAGTCTGACTTTATTTAACCACGACCAAAACCTTCACCAAACCTTCAGCGAACCTTCAGCGAACCTTCAGCGAGCCGTCTTTGAGTCCAGGTCATGTTGGTAACTTGTGTTGGTGGGTTTCTCCAGAAAACCATCTGGAGACTCCTGAGAGGCTCTGGAGCTGCAGGTTCTGCTGCTGGTGGTCACATTTGGAGCTTCCAGTCGACTTCAAGCAGAAACTCCTCAGAAACTCCTCAGTCCTTTTACAAACTGTGGTTCGGTGTTTAGCTCCGAGCTCTGTTCCACGCTGGTGGTTTGATCCATCCCAAACTGAGCGCAGGAGTTTTCATTTGTCTAGTTCTTACATTTTTGTCTTT
Source organism: Myripristis murdjan (assembly GCF_902150065.1). Taxonomy (NCBI): domain Eukaryota; kingdom Metazoa; phylum Chordata; class Actinopteri; order Holocentriformes; family Holocentridae; genus Myripristis; species Myripristis murdjan. Next base: position 3,697,121 of record NC_043980.1, on the reverse strand, counting down.
TTGTCAGCAAAGGTTCATTTTTTTGTAGTTTTTGCCTCTTTTTCATCACAGAAAAATGTTCTGTTGATGAATACTTTTATACTAAATTATTAAATGGTATGGATGGTATGTAGTATGAAAGCTGCTGTTTTGTTTTTGTGTTTTTGTTGCATTTTTTTCCCACACTATCGTATTGTTTTAATATTGTTTTTTGTATTGCTCTTAAAGTATTTTTTTGCACTATTGGATTGTTTTCTTATATTTAATCTTCTGCACTGTTTGTACCGTGGGTAAGGTCAGAGTGAGACTTTTTTTTTTTTTTTTTTTTTTTTTGATTCTCTGTATGTCTGGCACAGAACTGCACAATTGACAGTAAAGCATCTTGAATGTAAATCAACACCAGTGCTGACTCAAACTGGGGGGGGGGGGGGGGGGGGGGGGGGGGGGACACGCCCCCACAAGTTTTTGGAAGAATATCAGACTTTTTTTTTTTTTTTTTTTTTTTTTGCATGAAAATAAAAATCATATCACATCATTAAAGTGAAATCACACCACAAATAAACTGTTTTCTCTAAGAAAGTGGTTGGAGCAATCCTGAATTCGGCTGCATACGCCCCCCCCGATGATGTGAAGTTAATTTTTAATCAAACCTGATGCCATGTGCAGATGAACAGTCAGTCAGTGTTTTATGAGGTGACGTAATAAAACAGTGATTCTGAATGTTTGGCTCTTTTCCTACGATGTGCCCACATTTTCCATGTCAACAAATCATGTACCGAGCCCTGTGTTGGAACCAAAGAGTTCAAAACATGGAGTCAAAATGTGAATTTCTGGTTGAAACCTCACAGCTGATAATTGGCTGTGAAGAGCAAAACGTTTCCCTGCTTCGGGACTATTTTCCCTGGCGGAGGAGGAGGAGGAAAAAAGTCCTGAAAAGCCAACAGTGCTGCTGCTTTTAGGAAAACTCATGTGGAGGACTTTACTCTGCTGATGGAAAACTGGAGTGAAGAAAGTGTGAAGGCTCTGAAAGTTCATGTTCATGTCGTAGTGGAATGAATGGAAACCAGCGGCTGGAGGAAAGGGAGGAGGAGTGATGCGGCGGCTCTCATCATTTCCCAACATTGCAGTAATTTGGAGACGCTGATCTGCATCATCTTCGCTCTGACGGCGTCCACAACATCCGCCGTGCTGCTGCTGATCTCATCGCCTCTCCTCGCTCTGCCGCAGAGGAAGTGAGAGTCGTAGTAAAGAAGTGAGAGTCTTTCTGAGGTAAATCAGCAACTGTACGTTTTTTTTTTTTTTTTTTTTTTTGACAGTTGGGGTTGAGTTTTCCCGCTTCTGCAGAGTCACCTGACCGACGCCGAGCTCCTGCACATGAAGAGGGAAGTGAGCGCGCCTGCAGGAGATGACTGTGCGGCTGAGACGTGGGACTTTCTCTGACGGAAACCAAACCGCAAGTACAGTTCAGCCTCTGCAGCGGCTTTCATCTGCACGGCGGCATTAAAGGGACAGTTCAGGGGAAATTACAGTACGTCTCACTTTAAGGTCGTGCGTGTGGGCTGCAGAGCGGGGAGGTGAATCTGAGGTGTTTTAATGCTCAGACGCTTCCTGTGTTGTTGTGCAATCAGTGGTGAAACCGAAAACCCGCCCCTCTGCTCCCTAAACACGCCTGCTCCACCGTAATTTTCTTTTAATTTTCTTTGCTAATTTAATTACTAATGTTGCGGCACTTTTCTGATGGTCCAGTGATCACCTGTTCCCACTTGGTTTAAAAGAAAATCAAGTGAATTTGCTCAGGTTTCAAAGGGCTACACAATTTAAAACTACAGGCAAAAATGTGTGTTTTTTTTTTTTTTTTTAAATATATATATATCAGGGTTCCAGGGGCCATATCCTGTCAAATGGGGGTCCGCAGGCTTAACGGAGGTCAGTGTGGGGGTCTGAAATATGAAAAAGTCTGAAAACCCCTCTGCTAAAAGATGCAAAAAAAAAAAAAAAAAAAAAAATCAGGCTTCAGCAAACGCAGACAGACGGATTCCAGTACAAACAACAAGATGACTTTATTGAAAGGCTTTAACAAATTAATATCCATCATGTTAATGTGGAAGCTTAAAGTTACAGTCCGTGATTTTTGCTCCATCTCCTCTCATGTGAGTCACAAAAACATCTGCAGCACGATGTCGCCTGTAAGTCAACCCCTCAACATAAGAAGAATATTAATGCCCATATCTCTGTTATACTGATAAAATGCATACATGTTTATTTATATAATGCCTGAAATGATGTTTTAAAATGATCAGTGAGAAAGTGACATTGACAAAATGTAGAAGTTTAGGAACATAAATATGCTGCCACTGGGATAATAATGACATCCAAATGTTGCTTTTTCGGTAAGAAAACTCACTTTCTGTCACCAAGAAACCCTTTTTTTTTTTAGTTTTAAGTTGTAAGTGCTCTGACTGACTACTTTCTATAGTCAACTAGTCATCGATTATTGAAATGATCAGTTGACTAATCAGAAAATTAATTGCGCAGTTACTAAATGGTTCTTATTTACCTATCAAGCTTTTAAATGTACTTGGAGGTTCTTTCAAGCCTGTGTTAAATAACAATAAAGACAATGTATCTGACCACTTCTTTCAAAAATATGTTTTTTATTAAACTGCTGCTGATTCAGAAGATTAGAAAAATCAGTATCAAGTTTTTGTCCATTCAGAATTAACAGCAGAAGGTGTTTGTTCAGTAAATTAATTCAGTTAATTGTTCGATTCTTAATTGGAAACAGCATTATGTTCATGTCTCTAGTTGTACACACAGTTTTATTTTTACATGAGCAAAATAAACAGGCGGACCTGAGTCGCACAACCGCATCTTTCTAAACGTTTCCTTGGCTGTAAAGAAGCCGATCAAACATGGATGCAGAGCGATGGCGAGTCCCGGGTGGAGGAGGTTAAAAACCAACACACCTCCTGCTGTCACCTGGCTGAGAGGCTAATTATTTCACCTGGACGAGTCCAACGAGCCTTTTCTTCACGTGTTGGTGCTCTGTGAGATATGAGGTTCCCTTTCCAAAGCCTGCAGCCGCTCCTCGTCTCTGCAGGGTTTTACGGTGAAATCCTCCCAGACGGTTGGCGTTTTGGGACGCGGCGCTGTTGCATCGGTCGCCGCCATCTTCCTACATTTTGAGCTCACCTGTTGCTTCCCGGTCGCTGTTCAGCACACCGACCTCCCAGCAAAGATAGTAACGATGCAAGATGGCTCACCGCTCAGGAACTCAGGGCTTCGCACAGCATGAAAAACACAATGTGACCGACTAATCATCGACAATTAACTTCATCGGCAACTCATTTTGCCGTTGACTTATGTCGACTAGTTGTTGCATCCCTACTCTTCATGTGATAGACGGTGAACTGACATTTTGATCCGATGCTGAGGAACGTCATGGAGTCCTTACCAGCTGGACAGGGGAGTGCATGCAGCTGGTGTCTTCTGCTGGACAGGAAGTCAGCGTTTCCCTCCGCCACATCATTCATGTTCCTCTTCCTCCAGCCAGCAAGAGCCTAGAAGAAACTCCTGCAGATGCTGGAGCTGCTGCACAGTTTTTATCGGCTGCTGGAAACTGAAACGTGGGCCTGTGAGCGTTTTGACCTCCATGTGGAGTGCAGAGAGTTAAACAGAGTTATGATCATCCAGTTCAGCTCCACAGCCTCTTTACAGGATGAAAGCCCCGTTTGGGATCCATTGACGTTGCACAAAAAAAAATCCTCGTCTTCTCCAGCGGACGAGGGCGTGAGAGCGGAGCGGCGTTTCGGCTGCAGCGTCGAGTCTGAGCCACTTCAGCAGCTTCCCTCCTGAGGCGTCCAGCCTCGGCCCGGCCCTCCGTCCCCCGCCGCCAAAACAAAGCCTGAGGCGGCGGCGGTGACTCACCAGTCTGCAATCCCCTCGCTCCACAACTTCCCACGCTGAAATGACAACAGCAGCTCCTGAGTGTGACCGCCGCCGCCGCCGCCGCCGTCACACGAGGCTGGAGCCCTTGTCCCCTCAGAAGGAGTGTGTTTGTGTTTTGTTTTTTACCTCGCTAATCCGTGTTAGGACATGCCTCCGCTCTCTCCGGCCAGTCTCTAAGCTCCGCTCGGACAGGATTAGCTCCGCAGGGCGAGCTGGGAAATGTAATCGCTACTGGAGCATGTCTGTAATCTTAGTGCCCTCTGAATGTGCCGTGTCAGTAAGTTTTTACAGACGGAGGCTGTGCCAGTAAAAATTCCTGCCTCTTTTCCCTCCTGTAAAAAAAAAAAAAAAAAAAGGCCAGAGGAAACACAGTCAGGTGAAGCCGCTGCTGCCTCAACTCACATGACGGACGTTTTACCCAGAGAGCCCAGATACAGTCAGCGCTTTCTCACAAAGAAAAGACAGAGGCAGAAAGAAGAAAATATTTAGTTACATACAGTTAGAAGGCATAATTTCTTCTTTGATATATATTTATTGAATTTTCAGAACATACAAAATACAAAATGCCTCAAATTCCAAGTGTTCACATACATATGATGTTATCAATGTTGCAGTGTCAAAAAAACAAAAAAATATAAGACATTGACACAATAAGCCGGTGCATATCCTGATGATCCACCAAAAGAAAAGGTAAATAAATAAAGGAATAAACAGACAAACAGAACAGAGGACGCCCATCAGGGGAACATCAAGTTCCTGCAACTCCAAGTGTGAAATGCAAATTTTAATGAAAAATGAAAATGGTTTTTGTTATTGTTGTATTGTGTGTGTGTGTGTGTGTGTGTGTGTGTGTGTGTGTGTGTACATTTCGGCTGTTTCTCTCACATAAATAATACATTACAACAGAAACATGTGATGGCTGACGAAAAGTCACTGCCTACAGTCTTTGTCTTTGAGTTGATGGCTGAACTTTTCTCCGCCCGGTGACAGGACGTGTGTGACATGTTTGACATTTCCTGGTGGCTCCTGATTGGTTGACACTGTAAAAATAACTGGATCTGGGGCGGGAAACTTTACGCCCAAGCAGTGTTGCCAGATTGGGTGATTTTCTGCTGCAGAGATAAAAGAAAAAAAAAATCTGATCATGCCGGTGGCTTTTCCTGTATTTCTTGTTCTTGGGTGTTGGTGAAGGTGCACAGTTCTTGGTTAAAGCCGTGGCTCTGTGGTGACTGAACAGTGAGAGCAGCTGCTAAAGCTCCTCAACCTTCACATAAAAAGTTCCCATATTCTGAACCAGGTCAGTGTTCTTAAGTTTCCCAAAATGAAGAATCTCAGCCGTCCATCAACAAGACAACATGCAGACCGCTGCCGATGTTTCTGCTAAGCCCCGCCCTGTTTTGGCAAGGCAGTGGTCACCTGACAAGCCAGTCGTGAGCTAAGCCACGCCCTCTTCTCCTGATCCTGTAACCCTGTATTTGTCATGTCTTTTTGGTGTCTCTTGGACGGGATGTAACTTAAATTGGAATTTCCCCTTGTGGGATTAATAAAGTGTACTTACTTACTTACTTACTTACTTACTTCAGGTAAAGCTGTCACATGACACGACACAACAAGTCCTCGAACCCAGAATGAGCTAACCCACTAGCCAGCGAGCTAGCCACTAAAAATACTTGCTTAAGGTGAGGAAAACATTATTGTTAGGGTCATAGTGATATCAGCAGCTTAATGTTTAACCAAACACTGTCGCTAGTGTAAGTAAAACTAGCAAATATCAGCTGGCTAACGTTGGCTACCTAAAAGCAAACACTTGAACCCATCAGCCACCCAGCAACCTCCTATAATGCGACACCACGGTGTTGTTCTTGACACAACCACTAGAGGTCGCTTAATTTTAAAACATAACTACAGCCAGTAACAATCTGCTGTACAAACAAAATAACAGATTATTTTTTACAGGAGGACAGTCTCGACACGCCTGTTTTAGCTAATCGATGTAGGAAGTTGTTCAGTGTGTTACCTTGAGTCATGACCAACCTCCCCGCTGGAGGTCATGACATCACGTCGATGCCAGAAAACTATAAAAACTACAGGCCTGTTTGTTTAAAGCCACACCCCTTGCCACACGTCCTTGAGGCTGATCGGACTGAAAAGTGAATCGCTTCTTTGTCGGCCCGTGAACAACTTTCCCAGCAGGTTTTGTGCAGATGTGCCCGGTAGATTTTGAGTTATCTTGCCGGCAGATGGACGGAGGCGATCACATGACCACACAAGACATCAACAAACAGCTGCTGTTCGAGTGGAGTGCGACTCGTTACTGTAAATGTAAACAGTTGTTGGCACACGGCGCTCGATCACCAGCCACGTCTAATTTCTCGAGCCACAGTTGTAATTTGTGCTGATTTTTGCCGCGTGACAAAGTTTAATGAAGATGTGAGAGTCGGAGGACGGTTTCCACGGCAGACTGTCTGTGGCTGAAGGAGAGTCAGTGTGTTGAAAAGTGATCCGCCGGCGCGCAGCCTGCTGTCGTGAAGCTGCGAGGCGTAGCGTGACATTAGACAGAACATGTCCATGTGGAACAAGTGGAACCGGAGTGGCACGCTGCAGCTGGAGTGCCACAGGGCTCCGTATTAGGACGCCACATGAATTAATCAGCTTATTAAATCGTAAAAATGTATGCACAGATCAATTTTCACACCAAGCACATTAACACAGTCCTGAGCCTGATAATAAGCCACTTAGCAGGTTACACATCATCCTCACACACACGCTGCAGCTGCACACACACACACACACACACACACACACACTGCAGTGATGAATATTCATGCTGCAGCCGTAATCAGATTCCCTCAGGAATGGGAGGAATGGTTGGGCTTAATGTAATTCAGAGCTGGAGTCGGTTCAAAATATGAATAAGGTTCGCTGTGAATTGATTATGCATGTCGGACACGTCGTGACTCCTGCAGCTCGACCGCGGGCTCCGGCTGCGACGTGATTGGACGAAGCTGAAGATGATGATTAGACAAATGAATGATCAGGAGCTTCAAGGGAGCGATGATGAAAAATCCTTTTTTTTTTTTAACCACATAAAACGAGGCTGATGCTCGTCTTTATAGGTGATAGAATTGGCCAGACAGAGAAATTAATGAATAAATTAACTTACTAATACAAGCATTGAATTGCATAAATCTGTGTGTGTGTGTGTGTGTGTGTGTGTGTGTGTGTGTGTGTGTGCGCATCAAGTTACAAAAGAGCATTATTTCATCTCATTATTTCATCTTCTTCAGTGAGATCCCACATGTCTCCAGCACTAATCAGCCTGTTTTCCAGATTTTTCTTAAATCAAGTGTCATTTTCATGATCCTGCAGTGGCTGATCTGCCTCTTTCTGCCTTGTTTCAACAGATTTTTACTTTTGCTTGTTCCCAGAAATAAGAGAAGCGGCATCAGAGACGAGTGGGATTATCTCATCCCGGCGGCAACTTTTTTAAACCGAGTTTGAATAAAAACAAGATGTGAGCGCTGAGGATGAGACTGGAGGACTTGTGAAGGCAGATTTTTTTTTTACATTTTTTTTTCTGTGTGTCGGCTGCAGTTTGTCTCGGCGAGTCGAGGCAGATGAGGCGTGCAGCAGCAGCCGAGCCTCGTTGCATCACGGTTTCATCAGCTGCTTCCTCTCTGAACCAGGGCGCAGTGATGTCATCACCACGAGCCGCATGCTGCAGCCTCCTGCTCTGACTCACCTACGTGTGCATGTGTGTGTGTGGGTGTGTGTGTGTGTGTGAAGAGTTAGATTAGCACATTAAACACACAAACATATTTGTTTTTTAGAATAACACTCTAAATTTTTTTTTTTTTTTTTTTTTTTTTTTATGATAAAATGGTGTTTACTGGTTTCTGTCATGGGCATAAAACTCGTCAAGTCCAAAAACTGTAACTGCATGATGAGAACTGTTCTCTGTAGAACTCAGCGATATCCTTCCCATCGATATCAGACTGACTCAAAGATGATTTTTTGTTTAAAAAAATACTAGAAGAAAAACTGATGAGTTTCTTAAAGATATTGTGGTTTTTCTGACATTTTTTTTTTTTTTTGCCTTTTGTTGTTTGCATATCTGACATTTTCAATTTTGTTTTCATTGTATATTACGATTCATATTTCATAAGTAGAGTTGTTTTATTTTATTTACTGATCTGTACATTTGGCTTGTCTTTGTTTTTTTTTTTTTTTTTTTTGTGTGTGTGTGTGTGTTTTTGATACAGTATGACTTCAATTATTGATTGGTTTTATTGTTGCTGTTTTTGCGTGGGACACCATGAAGACCAGCAGCCACTTTCTGGAAGCTGATGAGGATCCAGATAAAGAATAAAGAATAAAAAATAACATTGTTTTCATTATTGCCTTAAATCTGATGTTGATATTTTTACCCTCAAAACCTTCCCTACATTTAAACTTCAGTTATATTAACATATTAATAATTAGTAAATCAAGGTCAAGGTAGTCTTTATTGTCCCTGAGGGGCAATTGGTTGTACAGCCAGCAGTAAAATAAGACACCACGTACAGACAGACACAAGACACACAACGATACATTTGTACATGAATAAGTAGTAAATAATAAGTGCAGTAAAGAACCTTAAGAACAGTAAAATCAAGATCACGGTTGTTTAAAATAGAAATGGCATTGGGAATGAATGAATTTCTCAGTCTGTTTGTCCTGCATTGAGGCAGGGAGTACCTACGCCCTGATGGGAGCGGCTTAAAGTGGCAGGACAGGGCGTGGCTCGGGTTGGCAGCAATGGTTTGGGCTTTCTTTACGTTAAAAGTTGATTGATAGAGACCCAAAGCAGCAGATAAAACAACAAGATAAAACAGACTCCATAAAGCAAAGATAAAACATCCTCATAAAAGTACAGTCAATGTTAAAACTCCTCAGTTTGTGATAAAAGCACGTGCGCTGGTGGGCTTTAGCACAGACGACTTCAGTGTGTGAGTTTGCTGTCTATTGTTATCCCTAGGTATTTGTATTCCTGCACTATTTCCACCGGTTGACCATTAATCACAGTTGGGGAGAGAGGGGGGCATTGTTTTCTAAAATCAATAATCATTTCTTTTGTTTTTGAGACATTTATTTTTTAAAAGGAGCTCTTACACCGCGCATTAAAACCATCCACTACTGGTCCATGGTCAGTCTCATTGCCTTTTAAAAGGGACACTATATATACTGAGTCATCTGCAAACTTAATCACTTGTCTTCCTTCATGCACTCGTTTGTGTATAAAACAAACAGGAGTGGGGAGAGGACACACCCCTGAGGACTGCCGGTGGGCAACTTTTACCCTTTGGGATCTGGAGGTTAAAAAGTCAACTAGCCAGGCTACTAGCACTGGGTTGATATTGTGTGTCTTTAAAGGTCTGTTTGCTAAAATATGAGGTTGTATACAATGAAAAACTGATGAACAATCAATAAATAAAAGTCGTGCAAATTGCTTACCTTCCAAGTGGATGAAAACCATGTTGAGTAAGGGGCCAGAGGCATCCTCCACACCCCTCCCTGTCCTATAGGTGAACTGAAGTGGGTCAAGTTGAAATTGTGTTGCTCTCAAAATCTCCTAAATTATCAGGTGATGGTGCAGAGCTTTCCAGCTTTAGCCCCATAATGTCTTTATGCTCCAAAAAGTCTTAACATCCTCCAGTCTCATCCTCAGCGCTCACATCTTGTTTTTATTCAAACAAGGTTTCAAAAAATCCACCAGTGGGATGAGATAATCCCACCTGTTTCCAGTGCACTTTGACTGGTTTCAGGATTTTTTTTTCTCTGGGAACAAGTCTACATGTGTTGAAACAAGGCAGATTAAAGCAGATTAGCCACCGGGATCAAGAAAACGACTCTTGATGCAAGAAAATTCTGGAAACAAGTCGATTAGCATTGGAAACAAGTGGGATTATCTCATCCTGCTGGCAGATTTCTCACCTTGTAGGAGGAAAATTTAGTTTTGAGGATACAGAACTTGATTCAGTGACAGTCTTTTGTATGTTGTCCATTATATGATGTTGAAATTGTAATAATGACTGAAACTACCTGCTGAATGATTGGACACCAAATGCAGATGTGAAAATATAATTACAGCTGCACAAACCAGATTCCCATCACAGATAGATGGACAGACTAAGCTGAGCCTGTAAATTCTGGTTTAAATAAGAATGTGTGTGTGTGTGAGTGTGTGAGTGTGTGAGTGTGTGAGCGCAGTAACCCTCCAGGTCGGGTCGGGTCAGATCAGACGAGCTCAGCCTCGCTCGCCGCGGGGAAGCCGCTGGAACACATTTTCCTAGAAGAGCCTTTCAGACAAAGACGTGATTATCATCGACACACCGAACACTCTGTTTGCTTTCTCTGCACCGAAGCAACAGGCACTGCTGGTGTGTGTTAAATCTGCAGCTTGAAATCGGAGCAAAGAGAAATCAGCAGGTTGGACTCCACATCATCAGCCCTTCATTTGCCTGAAGGCCTCGAAACCCGGATGGACGTCAGATCTCCTCTATTTAAAGTCCCCATGAAATACGAGCTCTACTTCCTGTCAAAAAGAGCATCTTAAACAGCGACATCATCATCACCATCATCATCATCGTCCTGCTCCAGTACTAAACTGAACTGAAGACAGTGAAAGAAAGTGGGTAAAGGAGCTAACTTCTTCTTCAAACGACTTTTTGTACAATTTGACGTTTTTATTCGGAAAAACGGGGATGGAAACAGAACTTTTGAAAAAAAAAAAAAAAACTCCACAATCCATGCATCCACCTATTTTCTCCACCTGCTGGCTCTCTGAGGGTCACAGAAAAACCCTTTGCATTCACTTTTTACGTTACAGCCCTTTGACACCTGGATAGATGTCAGATTTCTTGAGTTCTGATGTTCGTCTGAGGTGGATTTAGTGCCTGAAGGCTGTGCCAAAATCAGGTTTTCAGGTTTAATGATTATGTCGCAGTCAGAGGACGTCATGTGTTTTACCTTCAGCTCGTTCCCAGATGTTTCGTCGTTTCTCCTCCAACTCCTCGGCTCAGACATTTTGCTGCCACGGCCGTCAACAAGCAAGAAGACATTTTATCTCATGGATGACGAGCCGGTTGGGGAAAGCCTGCTCTGTGTTTTAGATTCTGTTTGAGCCTTATTCACTCAGCGACCGCCAACAGAAACACAGAAACACAGAAACAGAAACAGAAGCAGAGCTGAGGCCGTCTGAACACCAGCGACTGTTTGCTCCTAATTTGCAGAAAATCTGAAGAGACGGACACAGAAAAGACTAACGGGTCAAAAACTGGAGGGTCACTCAGTCTGACCGAGCCCACAGCTGCAGGACACACACACACACACACACACACACACCTAAACTGCACCTTCCATCTTAATGCCGAAGGTACGAAAAAACGAGATAAATATATAGAAACCCATATGTTTGTGTGTGTGTGTGTGTGTGTCTCTCAGCTCAGCAGAGGTGTGTATGTGTATACCATGTCACTTGGCTGTGTGTGTGTGTGTGTGTGTGTGTGTGTGTGTGTGTGTGTTTGTTCAGATGGAGGGTGAACGGGGACATGAGAGGCTGGACGCCGCTCGCCCTCTGACTCCCAGCATCTCCCTGCTGGGGGGGGTGGGGTGGAGGGGTAATGTAGGTCACACACACACACACACACACACACACACACACACACACACACACACACACACACACTATTTACCTTTTAAGCTGCTTCAAGTTCAGTGTGAGCAGATCTCTGCTGCGTTTGGAGGTTCATGAGAGTTTTTTATTTTTTTTTAAGTCAGTTTTAGTTACTTTATTGTTACTTTTTACTATATTGTTACTTTATTGTTACTTCATTGTTTCTTCATTGTTACTTTATTGTTACTTCATTGTTACTATACTGTTACTTTATTGTTACTTTATTGTTACTTTATTGTTACTTCATTGTTACTTCATTGTTACTTTATTGTTACTTCATTGTTACTATACTGTTACTTTACTGTTACTTTATTGTTACTTTATTGTTACTTCATTGTTACTTTATTGTTACTTTATTGTTACTTCATTGTTACTATATTGTTACTTTATTGTTACTTTATTGTTACTGTATTGTTACTTTATTGTTACTTCATTGTTACTTCATTGTTACTTCATTGTTACTATATTGTTACTATATTGGTACTTTATTGTTACTTCATTGTTTCTTCATTGTTACTTTATTGTTACTTCATTGTTACTATACTGTTACTTTATTGTTACTTTATTGTTACTTTATTGTTACTTCATTGTTACTTCATTGTTACTTTATTGTTACTTCATTGTTACTATACTGTTACTTTATTGTTACTTTATTGTTACTTTATTGTTACTTCATTGTTACTTTATTGTTACTTTATTGTTACTTCATTGTTACTATATTGTTACTTTATTGTTACTTTATTGTTACTGTATTGTTACTTTATTGTTACTTCATTGTTACTTCATTGTTACTTCATTGTTACTATATTGTTACTATATTGGTACTTTATTGTTACTTCATTGTTACTTCATTGTTACTGTATTTTTACTCTCAGTGTTCCTGTGGGTGGACCTGGCGTGGGCTTTGGTCGGCCTTTGGTTCGTGGCAGATCTGGGTATTTCCAGGTGGTTCCAGTTGCCATGGCAACAGCCATAGCCATCACAGCGTCGGCCAAAGAGTTTGTTTGAATAACTTTATTGAAATGTCCACGGTGATGTTTTGATAAAGTTCAAACCATCAACCTGCTGCTGATCAAGTTATTTCAAAACGAGGCCGCTGATCAAAAGCTGATTCACAGCCTCTCAGCTGATTAGATGTGAACTCAGTTCATCCTAATGAGCTGCTGCTCCAACAACATATGAGCTGCACACGCCTTCAGCAAAACATAAACACAGCCGTCATGTGATCCTGCATGTCTGCAGAGCTGACAACAAGCCGGGAGAGTCTCATTTCTATATGCCTCCTGTCAATCAAACAGCGAGGGCAGGCCGAGCTCTGAACGGCTGAAATCTCAGCAGCCGGTCAAATAATTGATAAGCTGTTATTGGTCAGCGGCACGGCGGCGGATGCAGATGTGCTCTGGTCATGTGGTGCAGTAAAAAGACGATTTATTGGCTCTTTAATGTGAATGGAAACGCACACAGAGGCTCTGCTGATTACAGCCTGTGGGTGAAGGTGAACCTCAGCAGCTGCAGCTCCTCGTCACTCTCAACATTTCAGCCTTAAATATATCTATATATATATTTGTGTGTGTGTGTGTGTGTGTGTGTGTGTGTGTGTGTGTGTGTTAGCTGCGTGCGACGGCTATAAAAATAAAAGTGACTTTCCCTTCCTTTAAATTATGGTATACAATTTGGAAAAACCCGCTGGATGCTGTTCACGTCATTAATGTTGAAACCAGATCTTTGGCTACTACATTCGCAACAGAGTGTGTGTGTGTGTGTGTGCTGGGAGGGGGCGTCCTCTGGCCGTCTGGCTGTTCATCAAACGGAACAAGCTCGTAAATTTGGACGCCGCGCCGCCCGGCGGGGAGCCTCGGCCAAAACGACTCGCTTTTAAATAAAAAGGGTTTAACGGAGGTGAGCGGAGCCGCAGCCGCCGGGCATTCTGGGAGCACGCTCGCTCGCTCGCTGGCATATTTATGAGGCCGGCTGCTGCAGCCTTCGGTCAGGAGGAGGAGGAGGAGGAGGAGAAGGAGGAGGAGGAGGCTCGCATGAATCAAACACAGTCACACCTCTGACTGGCTCACCTTCAGCTCACCTGTCACTTCCTGTGTCACTTCCTGTGTCACTGTGAGGTCACACAGTTACATTACACACTCCGTGTATCCGGGTTATGAATACTGTGTGTTATGTACTGAGTTCACACTGTGGAAATATGAAAATAACAGTGAAAATGTGAAACATAAAAGATAGCCCTCCTGAGTCTGGAGCTCCATTTCTGATTGGCTGATGGTGCACATTAACACTGTGTGATGGACACAGTGTTGAACCGGCCTCAGTAACCATAGCAACAACCTGAAACTCCAATATGGAGCCGACTATGTTAGCCTGTGTAGCCGTTAGCCTCCTCCGCTTCCCGAGTCCCGACAAATATATCTGTCAAACACCGAAATGTCCTGGTTCTCAACGTTCACTACCAAATTAGTTTTCACTGTTCAAGCTGAACATAAACATGTCCCACACCGGAAATGATCAGTGTTTTCTGCTGAAGCTAACAAAGCGAATCTGACCCCCACTTAAAATGCTGCCACCCTCGGCCACGTCATGTGGGGTTTTTTGGTTGATATGGTAGCAGATCCCCACTACAAGAACTTTATGTGGATCTTCCCTCCCGCATTGTTAAACAAACTTAAGGCTCATTCCATATAAAATCAACCAATTCAGAAAAGAATTCCCACCGGAGCCCCTCAGAATCAGCTGATTTTTTCCCACAATATCTTCACATTGCAGAATATCTGTTGAAGAGAAAACCAGATTCTGGTTCAGGACTGTGACTCTGAGGATGGATGTAAAACTGACTCGGCTGCAGGTTTAAACAGAGCTCAAGTTTGTTTCTCTGCCCTGAAAATCTCATGTGGCTGTTTCTGTTAGGAATTAAGTTATGAGGCTCAAAAAACGAGAAAAAAGACAATGTGGAAAAAGCACTAAATTTGGAGCCGCATGTATGAACTTTGAGGAGCTGGAACTCCGATAATATTCACAGTATGAATGTCAGATTTTGCACGGCTTCACTGAATATGCAAAAGATGCTGTAGATGAAAAATCAGGTGGGAGGCACCTGTTGAATTTGACCCATAAACCTGTTCTACATCAAGATGTTCAGTGCAGAAACAGCTGGCAGAGTGTGTGTGACCGTACACACTGACGAAAACCTGGTGTTTTATTATGAAAGGTGTGTGACAGTCAGTCATGCGATCACTTGCATAACGTGAACACCAACACTGAGGTAGCCGAGTCATTTTTTTGTAAATATGTGGCAGATTCATCAGTTTTGGTAAATCTTCAAGTTGCATAAAGTCAGCCGAAGCAGCGAGTGGCGTCTCTGTGGACGTGCAGGCAAACAAAATGTATTTTCAGAGCATTTATCGCTCCCGAAATGCATCGCCTCTCCCTGTTTTTATTTTTGGTGAGCAAACAGGATTCATCCAGGATTGTCGCATCTTTTTTACGGCCTTTCACACTTTAACACACCACGTCGCGGATTATCACGTCCATAGTTGCCTTCTCTATTGATTGCTTGTGATGTTAGTAATCTTTAAGGGATGACAGTTTATTTTCCTGTTGCACTTTGTGTCATTTTGGTGTTATTTTCATTGTTAAATGACATCAGCACTGAGTCAATTATTCACAGAAAATTAATAAATCATAATTTTGATGATTGATGAGTGACTTAAGTCATTTATCCAGTAAAAAAAAAAAAAAATCCAAAAATCCAAAAATGTCCGATTGCAGTTTCACTAAGATGCTCAGACTGTCTTGGCTTTCTGTGTTTGTATCTTTATAAAATTAATACTTTGGGTTTTTGGCTGCCGCTCAGATTGGCTCTAAATCACTTTTCATCAGATCTGGCTTTATTTTTCACACTTTAAAAAAAGATAACTGATTAATCGACAGTGAAAACACTCATTAGTTGCAGCCCTAAATGAGACGAACCTGTCAGATGTATATTTCTGTCCTGTGTGTCGATAAAATGTAAAAATAAAGGCTGAGACGTCTGTCAGCTGGAAGCTGCGAGCACTGGCCGAACAAAATACAATCTGCTGTCAAATATGGTTGAAGTTTCTATCTGTCTTTGGCTGTTTGCTCGCTGAAATGTGACATTTGAGAAAATATAATTATGTGGATTTTTGAACTGTTGAATAATAACGCTCAGGTTTCAGTGCGCTGGATGGATCTGTGGGGTTGTGGAGGGAAGCTGCGCTCGGTGTGACTGCCAGGTTTTGGCACAGAGAACTGCATGTGATTGATTCTCATAATATCACAGTTCTACAGTATGTTGGTGTTTTTTTTTTCAGCGCTGCAGTTCAGTTCCCACCGTTCTCCTTCTCCCGACTGAAAAATGATTTACAGTCGCTGGCGGAGGAAGAAGGCCGTTTTCCCTGCGACTGAACGGCCAGTAATAACAGAATCCTCTCCTGAAATAACTGCACTAACAGCTATATTTACTGCCGCGATGATGGAGAGCGTGCTGGAAGGTATCCTGGCTCCTGAGAAATGAAAAATATCTCTCCATCTGCGTGCTGTTTGTGTTTTGGCTTTTTGAAAAAAGCGCTGTTATCTTAACAGCCGAACTCTGAACTCGCCTGCTGGCTCGCCCCTCTCCGGAGCGGCAGCTGTGTCGTGTTTCCTGACCCCCGCCGAGAACAAACCGCTCTGCAGCGAGCGGCGTGGAAACCGGCCAGAGCTCGCCTTGGCTCGGACGCACATCTCCCATGAGCCTTTGCCTTTCTCAGAGGCCCAAAATAGTCGCAGCGTGGAGCAGAGAGCCAGTCTGCTCATAAATACCATCTGAATGTACAGAGGGACTGAATGTTCAACAGTGTGGTTGCTGTCTATATGTGGACTGAAGCGTACCGGCTGCTGTTTACCGCCGCGCTGCGTTCACTGTCAGCGTTCACGTCGGGTTATCTGAGCTGCGCCGTGTTTATTCCTTCACTCTGGTGCCGTTTGAACCCAAAAAAACACCACCGAGACGCCTGGAAATGTCCAACAAGAGAAGCTGTGGTGAGAACGTAACCCAAGCCGGTACAGGAAACCAGCCCCAAAACACAAGGGATTATGGGTAGAAGGAGATGGATGCAGTTCCTCACGCTTGGAAACCCGAGCATAACAAATGAAGTGTGCGCTGACGCTCGTATTCAGATGTTTCTTCATTTGTTCTGGAAGGGGAGGCTGGGGTTTTTCCCTGCGTCGTGGTGTTTTTTGGTGGGCTCCCTCTGTGGCGAAGACAACATCACACATTTGTTTGGGATTCATTTTCCCAACCCTCTTGTTCGCCAACCAGTGGAACTACTTTGTTTCTGTATCACGACGCAGTCGCTTCACCGACCAGGCCTGTAAATAAACATACAGCAGAGAGGGGAGCTGCGTAGTGATACAGAAACAAAGTAGTTCCACCCATTAGCGAGTGAGGAGATATGGTGTTGGATCCCAAACGATTGGGTGATGTTGTGCATCCTTCAAAACTTTTTTTTTTTTTTTTTTTTTTTTTTTTTAGCTCAAAATGTCATTGTTTGCTGGTCCAAATCAAGGTTTTTCTTTTGTAGTTTTGTATTTTTCATGTTCAGGTTTTACGTTTACTTTGTTTTGACTTCTTGTTTTCAGTTTCAGTTTAGTTTTAATTTGTTTTAAAACGGGCTTGCCAGTTTAGTTTAGATTTTTATTAATTTCAGGGTTAGTTTCAGTCTTCATCCCATCGTTCATGATACTGCAGGCAACACGGACAGGAGGATTTTAGCCATCTGCTGCATGAAACTGCCACAGCTCAAAAACTGCAAGATCAATTTCACACCCACTCCAAATATTAGACTTATATATGAAATTAATTGACAAAGACAAAAACTGACCTTTTTTAAAAATAATTTTAGTTGTTAGTTTTGTAAACACACAACAGTTTCTTTTAGTCGTCTTTTTTTTTTTTATAAAGCCTCATTTCTAGTTTTATTTCAGTTAACGAAAATGTTTCTCACACTTAGTTTTCATTGTCTAATTAGTTTTTGTTAATGATAATAACCTTCATCCAGATCCACTTCATTTGTTTGTGGAAGAACAGACCTGGTGAAGCGCTCGTTCTCTCCACAGGGGGGAGCTGGTGGGTCCAACATGGACGATCACTAACGAATGTAGACGTAGATGAGGCACGTTGAGGGACAGTGGATTCACCAAAACAAGAAATTCAGAAGAAAGTCACTGTAATGGCACCTTAAAGCCGGGTATACACTGTGTGATCGAAAGATGAAAGGTGCTCAACGTGGAGGAAACGTGGCGGTCTGTGAGAGAATCAAAGATGGCTGTTGTCAAAGTCTTGCAACCAAATGCAGCCCAGGACAAAATTCTGACAGTGTTGGAAATTTAGCACAATCGCTACATGACCAATAAGAATGCAGCATAAAACAACAACACTGGAGCAAAACCCAATGACGGAGGTGAAACGAGCAAAATTAAATGTTTGGGATTCTAACAAAAAGGAAAATGACCGGGTCCACATTCTCCTCCTTCTCTTCCTCTTCTTTGGATTTTTATCCAAACACATGAATGCCACTTAATATTAATAATTATATATTGATGCATTAATGCCACTACTGCAAGGCTGCATTCTTGCTGAGCTTCAGTTTTACCACCACAGCGGCACAAAGTGATCACATACGCCGATGATGTTTTCTTGTATCTTGACGTTGCAGCCAAGAAGATTCAGGTGATTTGTTCATCGCACAGTCACAAACATTAAACCTGACGTCGTGCCCACGTTTATTAGACCCATGTCACACAGCGTGGCTTGCAATAAAGTTATAAGATTGCTGAAACCCGTGTTGTCCCGCACCATATACACCACTGCCCCCTTTCCCCTGATACTTTAATGCATAGAAAATTGTTAGCGTGTGCAAAATCAATGACCTAACTCCTGATGGGCCTGTGTGTCCTGTTATTTATTTATTGATTTACTGATTTATTGTTATCATAGGGACAGCATGGCTCAGGAGGTGGATCGGTCGTCTGGTAATCGGAGGGTTCCCGGTTCGATCCCCAGCTCCTCCAGAGTGTGTCAAAGTGTCCTTGAGCAAGACACCGAACCCCCTAACCGCTACTGATGGGCAGCTTGGCACCTGGCATGGCAGCCTCCACAATCAGTGTGTGTGTGTGTGTGTGTGTGTGTGTGTGTGTGAGAATGTATGGCAGACACTGTAAAGCACTGTGAGCAGTCAGTAGACTAGGAAAGCACTATAGAAATGCAGCCCGTTTACCATTTTATTTTTCATTTTGTGACAGACCAAACCCACCGTGCACTCTGTTTTAATGAACACACACACCAACATGCTGCCTGTCCAGCTGCGTCAGATCGACACACACCCGGCCGTTCACTAGAGGTTTGGCATTGATTTCGCTGCACGACAGCCTGTTAATGGGAGGCGTCGCTCAGGTTTGTTCAGCTGCTGTAAAAACAAGCAGGTGACATCAGCGCCGCTTTCATCCTCCCTGTTCCTTCTACCTGTCTGATAGAATCACACTCTAAAGCTTATCACAGAATAATTTGCAAATGTAAACGTGTTTCATGAGCATGGCTGTAATTATCACCAGGGACAGGGAAGCATGTCCCGCTTATCTGAAACCCACTTTGAAAATTACTATTTTGTTGGAAGAGTTGGAAGTAATTAATAACATTTACTCAAATTACTGTAATTGAGCAGCTTTTCTGTGTCGCTGTACTTAATTTGACTTTTCCTTCAGTCCATTTTCTGCTTGAGTTTTGTCCTTCACTACATTTTAAATCAGATCCATTACAGAGAACAGATGATCAGTGACAGACTGTGGAGCCTTTCACAATAAAAGCTCAGTCGGCAAAGACAAGAAGAGGAACCTGCTTCTGCTTTGTTGGTTCTACTTTTTGTCATTTCCAGTTTTAACAATATGCATGATGCAGCGTGTTCTCTCCTCCTTTTCTAACTGCATGGAAAAGATCCCAGCTAACACAGTTACTGTTTGGAAAAAGGAGCTCAGTCACTTTTACTGCCAGGACATTTGACATGAGACTCTTTGGATTTTTACTGCAGGACATTTTTACTGCACTACTTCTACTTCTACTGCAGTCACATACCAGCAGAGGAACAGTACTTCTACTTCTACTGCAGTCACATACCAGCAGAGGAACAGTACTTCTACTTCTACTGCAGTCACATACCAGCAGAGGAACAGTACTTCTACTTCTACTGCAGTCACATACCGCAGAGGAACAGTACTTCTACTTCTACTGCAGTCACATACCAGCAGAGGAACAGTACTTCTACTTCTACTGCAGTCACATACCAGCAGAGGAACAGTACTTCTACTTCTACTGCAGTCAGATACCAGCAGAGGAACAGTACTTCTACTTCTACTGCAGTCACATACCAGCAGAGGAACACTACTTCTACTTCTACTGCAGTCACATACCAGCAGAGGAACAGTACTTCTACTTCTACTGCAGTCACATACCAGCAGAGGAACAGTACTTCTACTTGAGTAACAGTCTTTTGGGCAAATTACTTTTTTGCCTTTATTTGACAGTCCACTGTGCTGACTGACAGTTAGGACCAGGAGGAGCGAGAGTGAGACAAACGTCAGACCTTGGATTCAAACAGGATGTCACAGTACACATGGTACACATCTCTGCCCACTGCACTGCAAGATCACAGGTTTGATCCCCACATGTTTCCTGTCCACGTCCTTCAGCAGGACCGAGTCGCTTCTTCAGCTCCGGGTCATGACCACGAAGCCCCGCCGAGTCGCCCGGCAAGCTGCAGCTTCACTGTGCTCCTGATGATGAGATGAAGCCATTAGTGCCACTTCCCGCTGACCTGTCATGTGACCGGGACATTACCCATCAGGCCTTTCCCCAAGGGCACCCGCATGGTTTTTAAATTGAATTTGTCCTCCGCTGCACGGCTAAGGGCCCTGCAGCACCGAGTGAAGCACTGTGACTGTGGAGCAACATCAGAGTCATACAGCTGTTTGAGCACTGGACACCAATCATCCAGTCAATCAATCATTCATTCAATCAGTCGGTCATTATTTTAGAGGAGTACGAGACTGGAAGTGCTTCACAAACATGAAAAGAAAACATCAGAGAGAAAATGACGGCAGTGAAAGGAAATGTGCAAAAGATTCAGGTGAGGGCGAACAAAACCAGATGATAAAAAATGACTTTTGTGAATGAAGTCCATCTGTGAAATCAGTCCAGAAAATAGTCAAAGGAAACAAAAAATAAAAATTATGTAGTCAGCTCGGGACGACAGCCAACGCGTCTCCACTGCATCAGACATCCAGCCCCCGAGAGCTTTGGAGGGAAAGGGGAAAAAAACAAACAAACAAATTATTACATCATTTTTTTAAAAAGTGAAATATGAGCTGTACTTAAAAAGCAGAATAAAATTTTTCTATGATAAACTGAAAAATGAATGATTAATGATAAATTATGAAAAATTCAGTGGAGTCGTCTGGTAAGTAAAGTTAAAGACGCTGGGCTGGTTTCTGCTGCGTTCTGTTGGTTCATCAAAGCTGCTGTCAGAAAGCAAAAGGTCGACATGGAAGGTAGAAGTTTTTTCAAGAACGTTCTTTTATTTTCCTCTGGGAGCTAAAAGTCAAACCTGTCTGCTGGGTGTTTTTGTTGCATGTGTCTCTTCTGCTTGATGTGATTCTACATTTTCACAAGCCAACATGCATCTTCTCATTGGTTGGTCGGCGACAAACTGATTGATTTGAAACAATAAAGCAGAGAGCAGCCTAAAATATCCATGTGTCGACTCGGGACGTAATGACATCAGAAAAAAAATAACCCGGCCCCCGTGAAGGCTTCATCATCTTCATCACGGTTTAAGCACAATCAGAATCCAAATCACTTGATCGATGCCTGAGAGGAAATTAAACACATAAACACCTGTGAAATAAAACACCAATGATCACATGACTATGAGCTGGGGGCATGGGGGGGTAATATTCTGAGAAACAAACTCAGAATCCATCCACACTCTGCACAACACACACCACAGGAGATGAAAAGACGAGAAATGAAAAGTGGCGCCAAGGTGAGAATTGAAAATCGACTCTGTCTTGGCCTCGTCATCACCCGAGGTAATCTGACAGGTACAGCGGCTGTTAATCTGCATCTCTCCGTCTGTGTC
This sequence comes from Myripristis murdjan, assembly GCF_902150065.1. NCBI lineage: Eukaryota > Metazoa > Chordata > Actinopteri > Holocentriformes > Holocentridae > Myripristis > Myripristis murdjan. Next base: position 3,675,284 of record NC_043980.1, on the reverse strand, counting down.
TGTACAGCGTGTTGTCACACACCTTCACAAAAACACACACAGACATGAAATAATGAGGGGAAATAATGAAAAGAGATGAAATGAATCAAAGTGCAGTGAGAAGGTCAAACAACATTATGATGTAAAGTAGGGATGCACCGATATGGAAATTTTGGCCGATACCGATATCCGATATTAATATTGCTGTTATGGCCGATATCCGATATTTACCGATATCGATATGATTTTTTTTTTTTTTTTTTTGGAGTGGATGTTTACCAGTAAGCGTGACTCCAATAATTTAACAATATGTTAAATTATTATTTGTTTTAAAAATGTAAATTACTTATCAAACAGACCTAACAATTCAACTACCAATGAATGAGCAGTAGCATGCATGTGATAACACAGATTGAATATGAAAAATAAGCCGAAGTGATACCTCTTCTCTGAATAGACAAGCTAAGCCAGTGTGCTGCTGTTAGCCAGTGAAATTAGAGCAGAGTGGCACCTCTTCGCTTTGTTACACAATCTACGCCAGTGCGCTGCTGTAGCTGGAAAGTTTCTTTGCTTTTCGGCTCGTGCGGTGCCGGTGCAGTTATTATTATGTCAAATTCCGCGTTAAAAATAGATTGTTTTATTTGGCAATTCTGTCCACAATTCTGTGATCGATAAGTTATTGACCTGGCTTTTGAATTGTCCTTGGCAAATATCTTGGTTTGGTCGAGTACTTGTTGTATTGGGCTCCCAGCTGCGGCGGTGGCTGCTGCTGTTTTCGCTTTTGCCTGCTGGCTAACGTTAGCAGCATTAGCTTTCTGCCATTGGCTGTGAACTTCTGGATGGCGGTTTTTCAGATGAGATAATAAATTTGTAGTGTTGAATGACTTGACGCGGCATCCTCCTCGCATTACCTCGACTTTGCAGGTGTTGCATACTGCTTTTCGAGTATCTTCTTTCGACACCGTGAAAAACGACCACACCGCCGACATTTTTTTTCTCCTCTTCATTTTAACACCCCACAATCCTGGGCTGTTTATGTCACTGACACGTGCCCAAACAAATACCGCATGACCAAATCCCCCTCCCCCTTTCTCTCCCTCTCACCCTCCCTCTCCCGACACACATACACAAACAGCAATTAGACGGATATAAACATTGGTTGTTAATATTGGTCCAGTTTTACTCATCTGACCGATGCCGATATGTTAAAAAATGACGAACATCGGCCGATACCGATATTAATGCCGATATATCGTGCATCCCTAATGTAAAGTAATCTGAGATACAACAGCAGGTCAGATTAAAGTGATGCTGAGTGTCTTCCTCAGGTAGACAGTCGCTGTGACATCACAGCGCTCTGGACCAATCAGGAGTCAAACAGGAGCGGCGGCTGCAGGACAGCCCGCCGGGGGTCAGAGGTCACGGTCTGTCGGACACGAGGAGGCAAGGCGGCGGGGCTCCTCTGCCTCGCCGGCCGCTGCAGCATCCGCCTCCTGATTGGGTGTGATCCCCACCGGTAACCATGGTGACCAGTTGCCGGGGCCGAAGCAAGTGGCAGAAGAGCTGCGAAGGGACGAGTGAAGGATTATGGGACTGAGGGGGTGTGAGTCATTGTTGGAGAATGGGGTGGGGTGGGTGACTGTGGGCGGGGTCAGAGAGGTGAGGGTCGCCAGCTGTGTCCTCAGCAGTGACCACAGGTGTGTGTGTGTGTGTGTGTGTGTGTGTGTGTGTGTGTGTGTAGATGAGACAAATGACACAAACAGCAGGGACGCCTCACAGTTCTTAGCTTCTTGTCCTGATCATAATAATCATCTATTTAACAATAAATGTATTAATATTTCACTTCTTAGGAAAACCAACATGCCCTGAAGCTATCTTCATTATTGCCATATTATTCTCTAATCCATTGACATCTTTTTTTTAAATTTAATTTTTCTTTTATTTTTTCCATTATTGAACCTTTAGTTTGAGTGATGTCAGCGGTCCACACATTTCCTCAGCTGTATTGTTCTGACTTTGTGGAAAGCAGTGTGTCTTTAACAGTGGCTCACGTTGAATCAGTGAATAAAACTTTAACCATCATAAAATAAAATACAATGAAATATGTAAATCAACCAACTCAATAAATAAATGAAAGAAACTCCAACAGGAAACACATCAAACTGAGGAAGCAGGATGTTCTGTGTCTCTGTGCCTTTCAGAAACGGAGCAGAAGCTGAGCTGCGACTCGTGTGGAAGACATGGAGGTCGACACCATCATCATCATCATCATCATCATCATCATTTGCTGCGTGGTAATCTAACGAACGTCCGGCTAACTGCACTCAGCGGAGGGATTAGCCTCGTCAATTAGCGCTGATGGGGAGTCATGACGGATGGCGTGCAGAGCTGGAGGTGAAGTGGCGGTCAGGCGTCGCTGCTGCTGCCTCACACTGCCTCACTGCATCACACGGCCTCGCAAAAACCTGGAACTATCCCTTTAAAATGATGGACAGGGGCTCTATTACACAAACACCCTTCCTTGTAAAGCTTGAGTTCACCCTTGAGACCAGATGTTGGACACCATTTTCACCACTGGTTCAGTTCCTATGGGTAGCATTTCCTGTTAGCTTAGCATAAACACTTGAAGTCTATGGGAGTTGTTAGCCTGGCTCTGCCAAAGAGGAAAAATAACCCTTCCAGCAGCTCTGAGGCTGATTCTGAGTCTGACTGACACGGGGGATGAAGCCTCCTGGCCTCTCAGAGTGTGTGTGAAGTCTCCGCTCACATCAGGTCTGCTGGCGTCTCTCCAACAGGCTGTAACGGTGCGAGCGGCGGCGGCGGCGGTGACTGATGATCCTCAGGATGTTCAGACGGATTGTTTGAAGCCAGCAGACCGGCGCCGCACTGATCCGCTCCCCTGTAGCTCTGATAGTTTCACTTTAACGCGTTATCTGCGCTCGCTTTATCCAAATAGGATCTGAATAAAATGATGTGTCGGGTGGCGGACGGGCCCGTGACCGCGGTTTGATCCACTGTGTCCGTCATATGAAGCTCAGCTGAGAGCATGTGAACCGCGTGGAGAACCCGGGCCGATGGCTTTATGTGGGTTTATTGTTGTTCTTGTATATTTATTCTCTAAAAAACAGATTTTCAGAAAGAGTGTTGGACAGTATCACGTTCATCTTTTTCTTTTTGCATTTGCAGAATTCTCTTTGTTCAGGTGGTTTATTCAAAGATTTCATTTCAAGAGATTTACTCCAGTAATAGTTCTTTTTAAATTAAAATAATAAAATAAAAATAAATAAAAATTAAATTAAATTAAAATAGCTATTTTTATTTATTTATTTATTGATTTGCAATTGCAATTTCCACATTTAAAGATACTGAACACTGATATGAAATTTCAACAGCTTCAAGGTAGCACAATATAAAGTCTGCTTCATCAATAGGCGACAAAAAAAAAGCTAATCTATGACAAACACAACAAACTGAAATGACTCTTGCAGCTGTTTTCAGTTTGTGTCATCAGCGTTCCCCTCAGACCCTGCAGATCCCCTCAGTAAAGCTTCAGTGTGTTAATATTTCCATGTGATTCCACTTCAGTTACACTGGAGAACTAAAAGAGTCTGTGCAGCAAAAGAGTGAAAGCCTTAAGCAAATATATGTCAGTGCAATAGCTACAGTCTATGTGTGTGTGTGTGTGTGTGTGTGTGTGTGTGTGTGTGTGTGTATGAGCTAAAAGCTAAAATACTAAAAAAAATAATAACACTGCAGTATCCACAGCAACATGGAAGATGTTACAGCAGACTCGCAGGTCGGTCTGGTCCAGCGCCTCACACCGAAATATCAGCCCGTCCTCATTCCCACATCGTCGTGATCGAGGCTTGGTCCCGCCCCTTTCACTTCTGATAGCAGGCGCCTCCTGGCGGGCGATGGGGACGCAGTCTGAGGAGCAACAGAGTCCCTGAGGGGGGATGGAGGGCGGTTGTGGGAAATGGAGGATCTTCACACATGAGAACCAAACTCAAACTGGGTCTCCTGGAGTCCTGATTCCAGAAAGACCCAAGAATGTTTCAGGTTTCCATTTTATTGCCTGAACCCTTCCCTAACCTTAACCAAGTCATTTTATTACCTAAACTTAACCTTTTCTTTACCTTAACCAAGTGTTTTCTTTACCTGAACCCAACCATTCCCTGAACTTAGCCAAGTCATTTTGTTACCTGGACCTAACCGTTCCTTACCATAACCAAGTGTTTTTGTTACCTAACCCTAACCAATCCGTACCTTAATGAAGTGGTTTTATACCGAAACCTAACCTTGACCATGTGGTGTTGTTACCTAACCCTAACCGTTCTCTAATCTTAACCAAGTGGTTTTATATTTAAACCCTAAAACAAACCCTTCCCTAACCTTAACCAAGTCATTTTGTTACATAAACTTAACTCTTCCCTAACCTTAACCAAGTCATTTTGTTACATAAACTTAACTCTTCCCTAACCTTAACCAAGTCATTTTGTTACATAAACTTAACTTTTCCCGAACCTTAACCAAGTCATTTTCTTACATAAACTTAACTCTTCCCTAACCTTAACCAAGTCATTTTGTTACATAAGCTTAACTCTTCCCTAATCATAACCAAGTCATTTTGTTACATAAACTTAACTCTTCCCTAACCATAACCAAGTCATTTTGTTACATAAACTTAACTCTTCCCTAACCTTAACCAAGTCATTTTGTTACATAAACTTAACTCTTCCCTAACCTTAACCAAGTCAT